>NC_064846.1:113725282-114026700 GCF_024166365.1 Elephas maximus indicus | reverse complement strand
GATGAAAGAAAATGAAGAGCATGTGTTGCCAGCAGATATGCTCCAAAGAATTGCTAAAAGATTTCTTCAAAGAGAAGGAAAATTATATAAGTAGGAAACATGGAAGAACAGGAATGAAGAGAAAACAATAGAAATGGTAAGTATTTGAGTAAGTATAAAATATTCTTCTCCTCTTGAGTTTTAAAAATAAATTTGATTGCTAAAAGCAAAAATAACACTGTGTGATGTAGTTTTCCATATATGTAGATATAATACGTGAGATGATTATAAAATAAAGAGGGGAGGGCATAGGGACCTATACGGATGTAAGAATTTCTACATTCCACTTGAAGTGGTAAAATACTGGTTTTAAGTAAACTGAAAAGTTAGGTATGTATAATGTAATCCCTAAAGCAGTCATTATAAATACATGAGAAAATATTAAAAAATACTAGATAAATTAGAAGACTAAAATATGTTCACATAAACCAAATGAAGGCAGGAAAGGGGAAACAGAGGAATGAAAAATAGAGAACAGAAAACAAAATGGCAGATAAAATGCAAACATGTCAATAATTACATTAAATGTAAATTGCTGAAACAAAATTGAAAGAGAAGTCAGAATAGATTAAAAAAATATGCTGTCTACAAGACACTTCAAATATAATAATATAGGTAGATTGAATCTAAAAAGGATGAAAAAGGTATACCATACAAACAATAACCAAAAAGAATATGGAGTGGGTATATTAATATCAGAAAAGTAGACATGAAAGCAAACAAAGATACCAAGGATAAAGAGTGACATTACATAATAATAAAAGGGTCAATTAACCAAGAAGACATAATAAGTAAAGACATGATAATGATGCACCTAATAAAAGAGCTTCAAAATACATAAGGCAAAAGCTAACAGAATTGAAAGGAGAAATAGACAAATCCACAATTACAGCTGGAGACTCCTATGACTCCCCTCTCAGTAATCAATAAAAAGAGTAGGCAGCAAATCATAAAGGATATAGACTAGTTGAATAACACCATCAACCATCTGGATCTAACTTACATTTATAGCTCACCCAACAACAGTAGAATGTACATTCTTTTCAAATGCATATAGAACATTCATCAAGATGGACTATCCTGAGTCCTAAAACCAACCTTAATAAGTTGAAAAGAACTGAAACCATACAAAATATGTTCCCTTACCATAATGGTATTAAACTACAAATTAATAACAAAAAGATAATGGGGAAAAAATATCCAAACATTTGAAAATTAAACAACACACTACCAAATAATCCATAGATCAAAGTGGAAATCGTATATATGTAACTCTCTGTACTATCTTCGGAGGCCTGGTGGCACAGTGCTTAAGAGCTCAGCTGCTAACCAAAAGGTAAGCAATTCGAATCCACCAGCTGCTCCTTGTAAACCCTATGGGTGAGTTCTACTCTGTCCTATAGGGTCACCATGAGTTGGAATTGACTCAATGGCAATGGGTTTGGGTGCTATCTTCACAAATTTTCTGTAAATCAGAAACAGACTCCAAAAAATAAAGTTTATAAAAACAAACTTAGTGGATGCAGCTAAAGTGGTGCTTATAGGGAAATTTATAGCATTAAAATGCTTATATTACAAAAAAGAAAGGTTTCAAATCAATAATCCAAGCTTCCACCTGAAGAAACTACAAAAAGAAGAGCAAAATAAACACAAAAGCATGCAGAAGGAAGGAAATAATAAAGATAAGAGCAGATACCAATGAAATTTAAAACAGGAAAACAACAGAGAAAATAAATGAAAGCAAAAACTGGATCCTTGAAAAGATCGTTACAATTGGTAAACCTCTAGCAAGGCTGAAAACAACAACAAAAAAAGATCCAAATCAGAAATATCAGGAATGAAAGAGGTAATATCACTACAGACTCCTCAGATTTTAAAAAAGGTAAGGGCATACTACGAACAATTTCACATGCAAAAATTCAACAACTTAGATGGAATAGACCAAGTCCTCTATAACCACTCAGTAACTACTAAAACTCATCCAAAATGAAATACATAACCTGTATTGTTCTATACCTATTAAGGAAATTGAATTTATAGTTTAAGACCTCCTGAAAAAGAAATATCTGAGCCCAGAAGCCTTCATTGGAAAACTCTTCCAAACATTTAAAGAAGGAATAACACAATCTCTTTCAGAAAATAGGAAAGCAAGGAGGAAATCAACATCCCAAAAGGCAGTATAAGGGTTAGGTGAACTCATTTTCCTTCAATGAAAATATGGACAAAACAGCTAAAACCAACCATTTCAGAAATCTAGAAATTATCTAAAGCCACAGAACTAACTGAAAATAATCTATTCAAGTGAAATTACTGAGCCCTGGTGACACAGTGAGGTCTGTGATGTTTTAACTTGGTGGCAATTCCCATTCCTCCTCCCTCCCTAGCTCAGTGTTATAGTAGCCAAAAGCCAGCTGTATTATATACAAAGGAGTGATCAGACCTCTTCTGGAGCTCCACTGAAAGCACCATGCCCAGGTCACAGTCACTATTTTATTCCAACTTGCAGCATCCTGGAAAAATCTCTATTCTCAGAGTGTGCTGGTTATTGGATTTTACTCAGAGTTCAGCTCTGACAGGGGTAGGGATGGGGTGGAGGTTAGGGAGCCTACTCATAGAGCATTGCTGAAAAAATGTTGACAACAACTCAGCTGCCTAAGGCTGTGATTTCAGTTGAAGCAAACAAGGGCCTGGACTAGAACTTAAAAGGAATTCTGGGAGAACTAGATGCCCTTAGGAAGCTTTGAACACCTGTGACATATTCCTGGGAATCTAAAACTCTGCATGTCCAGGAAAGACCTAAGAAAGGAGAAGGGAGCAGTCACTCACTCCTAGCTGGCTTTGAATCCCTGGGCAAGCAGTAAGTAAAATTAAAGTTTGCCAGGTAAACTGTCTGAAGTTTGATGGCATGCCAATTCACAGAGATCCCTTTGTTAAAGACATATAGGCCTTTAATGAAATCTTCTGACCAATCATAGGCTCACCACTAAATTGTACCCACAAAGGTATGAATCCTAGGAAATCAGCCTTAAAAATAAAAACAAGAATTTTTTTAAAAAGCTAACAGAAAACTCAGTGGCCGCACATTGCAGGCAACACAGAATCTACAGAATTAGTCCAGGAAGGTCACTAAACAACTAAGCAGCAACAAGACAAACAACAACAAATGCTACAAAAAAAAAAAAAAAAACGAACAAAAAACCCACCACCAACAGACCTTGGAAGGCAGAGGAATTTGATACCGGAGTTCTTATAATATTTTATCTAAAATGTCCAGGTTTCAACAAAAAAACTAAGAGACATGCAAAGAAAAAGGAAGTATGCCACATACACAGACAAAAATGCAACAAAGAGAGCCCAGATTCTGAACTTACTAGATAAAAACACTGAATCAGCTATTTTAAGTATTTGAACAATTTTAAAAAACATGGCTAAAGAATTAAAGGAAATATGAAAAAACTGTCTTACCAAATAGAGAATAAGGAGATAGAAACATTAAAATACTAGAAATTCTGGACTTGAAAAGTAGAATAACTGAAATAAAAAATTCACTAGAAAGGCTCAACAACAGATCCAAGCTGGCAAAATAAAAAATAAGCAAACAATAAGATAGGTCAATGCAGAAATTCATTCTAAGCAGAAAGAAAAAGAGAATATAGAAAAATGAATAAATCATGTCCCACCATGACTTTGGGACAAATGAAAACAAAAACACAAATTATCAAAACTTATGGGATGAAGCTAGGTAGTGCTTAGAGGCAATTCTATAGCTATAAATGCCTATATTAAATAGAAGATCAATACACACATCAATAACCTAATCTTCCACCTTAAGAAATTAGAAAAATAAGAGCAAACTAAAGTAAGTTGACAGAAGGAACTAATAGAGCTTATAGCAGATTTTTTTATAGCAGAAATAAATGAAATAAGAGAATAAAAAAGCAAAAGAAAAGGACAATAAACAAAAGTAGGATCTTTGAAAAGGTCAACAAAATTGACAAACCTTTAACCAGACAGATCAAGAAAAAAAGAGGGAAGACTCAGATTACTGAAATAAGGAATGAAAGAGGGGACACATCACTGCCAACCTTACAGAAATAAAATGGATTATACAGAAATATAAATGAACGACTGTACACCATCAAATTAGACAAATTATGCCATCAAAAGGGCAAAATTTTCTATAAAATCACAAACTACCAAAACTGACTCAAGAAGAGAGATAATCTTAATAGATTTATGACAAGCAGAGAAATTGAATTGGTATTTGAAAAACTTCCAATGAATAAAACCAAGGCTCAGATAGCTATACTGGTGAATTCTACAAACATTCAAGGAGAATTAACACCAATCCTTCTCAAATTCTTCCACAAAATTGGAAGGGAGGAAACACCTACTAAGTGTGGAACCAAAACCAAAGACATCACAAGAAGAGAAAACTACAGACCAATATCCCTTAGGGACACAAAGCAAACATTCTCATCAAAATACTAGCAAACTGAATCCAGCAACATATAAGGGTACTACACACCATGACCTAGCGGGATTTATCCCAGAAATCCAAGGTTGGTTTAACACCCAAAAACCAATTGATGTAATACACCATATTAATAAAAGACAAAACCCACAAGATCATCTGAACAGATGCAGTAAAAACATTTTTCACAATCCAACAAACACTTTAAATGATAAAAACACACAACAAACTAGGAATAGAAGTTCTGCAAATCGATAAAGGTCACCTGTGGAAAATACACAGCTAAAATAATACTTAATAGAAAAAGATTCAATGCTTTCTCCCTAAAATCAGGAAAAAGACAAGGATTTCAGCTTTTACCACTTCTATTAGGTTTTGGGTATTAAACATTGTAATGAAACTCCTACCAGGACAATTAGACAAGAAAAAGAAATAAAGATGCATATTAGCTATGAAGAAGCAAAACTATCTGTAGATGATATGATTTTGTATACAGAAAATCCTAAAGACTCCACTAAAAAACTATTAGAAATAATACACCTACTCCTCCCTTATCGATTATCATGTTATCAAACATTTCGCATTTATGACAATAGTAAAAAATCTATTATCTGACTATTTTGCGCATTAACGATGTACATCTGGCAGTAACTAACGTTGAGGTGCGAGGCAAGAGTAATATTGGCTGTAATGGATAAGGTTATGTGTCAACTTGGCTAAACCAGGATTCTTGGTGGTATGGCAGTTATGTGATGACGTAATTTGACAGTTACGTAATGATGCAGTCATCCTACATTTTTCCATAATGCTGATTTTTGCATAAAGACCTGGTCTTTGGAACCTAACCGTGTTGATAAATGAAGAGTGGGTATAATTGAATTAAAAAATATGACAGGATACCAGGTCACTACACACAAATTAGGGGCCCTGGTGTTGCAGTGGTTAAGTGTTTGGCTGCTAACCCAAAAGCCATGAAGTTCAAATCCAGCCGCTGCTCCCTGGAAACCCTATGGGGTAGTTCTACTCTGTCCTATAGGGTCACTATGAGTCAGAATCGACTTGATGGCAACGGGTTTTTTATATGCAAGTGCATTTCTGTACAGTAGTAATAAACAATCTGAAAATGAAATTAAGGAAACAATCCCATCTATAACGGTAGCAAAAGAAATACCTAGTAATAAATTTTAAAAAGGAAGTGCAAGACTTGTACACTGAAGACTGCAAAACATTGTCGAGAGAAATTAAAGATCTAAATAAACAACATGTTCAGGTATAAGAAGACAACATTTTAAAGATACCAATACTCCCCAAATTGATTTACAGACGCAACGTAATCCCTATCAAAATTCTAGCTGTTTTTTTTTTTTAACAGAAATTGACAACCTGATACTAAAATCCATATCAAATTTCAGAGGACTCAGAATACCCAAAACAATTTTGAAAAAGAAGAACAAAGTTAGAGGATTTATACTTTTCAATTTCAAAAGCTACTACAAAGCTACAGTAATCAAGACTGACACTGGGTTAAAAATGGACATTTAGATCAAGGGAATCAAATTGAATGCCCAGAAATAAACTCACATATTTATGTTCAATTGATTTTCAAGAAGGGTTCTGGGAAATTCAATGGGAGAAAGAATGTTGTTGATAGGTGCTGTCGAGTCGATTCCGACTTTTAGCGACCCTATGCACAACAGAATGAAACACTGCCCGGTCCTGAGCCATCCTTACAATCGTTGTTATGCTTGAGTTCATTGTTGCAGCCACTGTGTCAATCCACCTCGTTGAGGGTCTTCCTCTTTTCCACTGACCCTGTACTCTGCCAAGCATGATGTCCTTCTCCAGGAACTGATCCCTCCTGACATACTGTCCAAAGTATGTGAGACACAGTCTCGCTATCCTTGCTTCTAAGGAGCATTCTGGTTGTACTTCTTCCAAGACAGACCTGTTCGTTCTTTTGGCAGTCAATGGTATATTCAATATTCTTTGCCAACGCCACAATTCAAAGGGGTCAATTCTCCTTCAGTCTTCCTTATTCATTGTCCAGTTTTCACATGCATATGATGAGATTGAAAATCCCATGGCTTAGGTCAGGCGCACCTTAGTCTTCAAGGTGACATCTTTGCTCTTCAACACTTTAAAGAGGTCTTTTGCAGCAGATTTGCCCAATGCAATGCGTCTTTTGATTTCCTGACTGCTGCTTCCATGGGTGTTGATTGTGGATCCAAAAAAATGAAACCCTTGACAACTTCAATCTTTTCTCCGTTTACCATGATGTTGCTCACTGGTCCAGTTGTGAGGGTTTTTGTTTTCTTTATGTTGAGGTGCATTCCATACTGAAGGCTATGGTCTTTCATCCTCATTTGTAAGTGCTTCAAGTCCTCTTTGCTTTCAGCAAGCAAGGTTGTGTTATCTGCATAACACAGGTTGTTACCGAGTCTTCCTCCAGTCCTCATGCCCCGTTCTCCTTCACATAGTCCAGCTTCTTGTATTATTTGCTTAGCATACAGATTGAGGAGAAAGAATAGTCTTTTCAATAAATGGTGCTGGGACAAATGGATATCCACATGCAAGAAAATAAAAAAATTAATTTCGACCCTATCTCACACAAGATGTAAAAGTTAACCCAAACTGGATCAAATACTGAAATGTAAGGGATAAAAGAAAAACTTCTTGGAAGAAAACATAAGAGCAAATCTTCATGACTTTCATTTAAGGCAATGATTTTTTAGATATGGTACCTAAAGCACAAGCAACAAAAGAAAAAATAGATTGGAATTCATCACAACTTAAAACTTTTGTGCTTAAAAAGACACTACAAGAAAGTGAAACCACCACCAACAGAAGGGAAGAAAATATTTGCAAATAATTTATAATGACAAAGGTCTGTTATTGTTTGCTACTATTGAGTCGGCACCTGAGTCATGATGACTCCATGCACAACAGAACAAAATGCTTCCCTGTCTTGAGCAATCCCCATCATGGGTTGCTGATAGGACCACTGTGATCCATCAGGTTTTCACTGGCTGATTTTCAGAAGTATATCTCCAAGCCTTCCTTCCTAGTCCATCTAAGTCTGGAAGCTCTGCTGACATTTCTTCAGCATCACAGCAACACGCAAGCCTCCAATGACAGACGAGTGATGGCTGTGCATGTGGTGTACTGACTAGAAATCAAGCCTGGGTCTGTAGCATGGAGGGTGAGAGTTCTACACTGAACCACCAACGCCCCTTAGGATAAGGGTTTGGCATCGAGAAAATACAAACACTTGCAACTCAACAATCAAAGACAAATAATCCAATTGAAAAATGGGTAAATGATTTGAATAGACATTTCTCCAAAGAAGATATACAAATAATCAATAAGCACAAGGAAAGATGTTCAATGTCATAAGTCATTAGGAAAAGCACATGAAAAGATGCTCCAAAACATCAGTCATCAGGGAAATGCATATGAAAAGCACAATGAGATATACTTCACACCCACAATGATGGCTAAAATAAAAAAGACAGACAATAACAAGTGCTGGTGAGGATGTGGAGAAATTGGAAACTTAATACATTGCTGGTGGAATTGTAAAATGTAAAGCACCTGCTTTTGAAAATAGCCTGGCAATTCCTCAAAAGGTTGAACATAGAGTGATTATTTAATCCAGCAATTCTACCCCTACGTTAACTACCCAAAAGAAATGAAAATATATGTTTACACAAAAATTTGAATGCAATTATTTACAGCAGCATTATTCATAATGGGCAAAAAGTAGAAACAACCCAGATGTCAACAAATGATGAATAAACAAAATGTGGTATATCCATACAATGGAAAATTATTTGGCAACAAAAAGAAAGTACTGATACATGCTACACAACATGGATGAACCTTGTAAACATTATGTCAGGTAAAAGAACTCAGTCACAAAAGGCGAGTGTTGTAAAATTCCATTTACATAAACTGTCCAGAGACAGAAAATTGATTAGTAGTTGCCAAAGACTTGAGGTTAAATGGGGAGTGGCTGCAGAAGGATACAAGGTATATTTTTGTTGTGACAGAAACATTCTAAAATTGATTATGTGATGGTTGCACAACTCTAGAAATATACTAAGACCCACTGAATTGTACACTTTAAATGGGTGAAATGTTTTTTAATTTTATTCTGGTGAAAATATACATATCAAAACATATGCCATCTCAACAGTTTCTACGTGTAAAATTCAGTAACATTGATTACATTTGTCAGGTTGTGAAACCATTTCTCACCATTCTTTTCCAAGTCATTCCACCACCATTGTTATAATAACCTCAATGCCCCCTAAGTAAAAATTACCCTTTTCTGCCTCCCTTCCACACTTTGGTAACCACTAATAAACTTTGGTTTCTCTATATATTCTTATTTCATATAAGTGAGACTGTACAATATTTGTCCTTTTGTAACTGACTTATTTTGCTCAGCATAATGTTTTCAAGGTTCATCCACATTGTGGCATGCACCAGGACTTCATTTCTCTTTATGGATAAGTAGTATTTCATTGTGTGTATATATGGCATTTTGTTTATCCATTCATCTCCTGATGGAATTTTCTGTTGTTTCCACCTTTTCACTACTGTGAAAAGTGCTGCAATGATCACTGGTGTACAGGTTTGTTTGTGTTCTTGCCTTCACTTCTTCTGGGTATATATCTTGGATTGGGATGGCTGAGTTCCACGTTCACCTTTTTGAGGAACCACAAAACTCTTCCACAGTGGCCATATCATTTTAAATACTAAATGAGTCAATTTTATGGTATGCGAATTACATCTCAATAAAGGCATTATTTTAAAAAATGTTAAACACAGAGTTACCATACCAAAAAAAACCCCATTGCCATTAGAGTCGATTACAATTCATAGTGACCTTGTATGACCCAGTATTTCCATTCCTATGTATACACTTAAGAGAAATGAAAATATATGTCACATAGGAACTTTTAAACAAAAGAGGCAGAGCCAGGATGGCAGAATAGACAGACGCTTGCGGCGAGCCCTATTACAACAAAGACCCCAAAAAACAAGTGAAATGGCTATATTTGCGACAAGCTGTGAGCCCTGAACCTCAAAGGCAAAGTCAGAAAATGAACTGAGCGGCAGGGAGAGGAAGAGACGGTTCAGAAGCGGAGAGGAGTTACCAGACCTGAATTGCTGGGAGCCCTCAGGCACCATTCCTGGGAGCGGCTGCGGGGGACTGATACTACTGTTCAGCTGCAGGTTCCTCAGGGAGAAGCAGCAAGCCACAAAGCCTACTCACACCTCCGGAAACAGAGAAGAACAGTGCTCTCAGCAAAAGCTAAGTACTTCCGTATATTTTACCATGTCCCCCACCCCCAAGCCAGCGTCAGTGGCTGTTGATTTTCCTGAGCCTCAGACAGGCCCTAATGAGGGCCTAGAGCCATCCTTCTGGCCTTGGGGAAGGAATAAATTAGCAATTGGGGGAAAAGATAATTTGCCAGCTCCACTAACCAGTGGAGCTCAGGACAGAAGCAGCTCCTGTCCAGGCATAAATGGTCTGTGGACTTTTGAATACCTTTCCCCTGTATGGGCCAGTATGGGCCTATTTAAGGAGGCCCTTGTTGGCAGCAACAGACAACAACTGTTTCAGCTGTGTAGTGGAGGGGTGGGTGACTGATGTTTGACACCACTTTGCATATTAAACAGGGTCCTCACCTACCCACATCAGGGACCTAA
This sequence comes from Elephas maximus indicus, assembly GCF_024166365.1. Classification (NCBI taxonomy): domain Eukaryota; kingdom Metazoa; phylum Chordata; class Mammalia; order Proboscidea; family Elephantidae; genus Elephas; species Elephas maximus. The sequence goes on along the minus strand of NC_064846.1, from coordinate 114,016,469 downwards.
GGACTGGTGGCTCCACTCAGGTCACCCAGCCACCCATGACAGGGGTCCAAGGATAACTGGTATGTCCCAGTCCTTACAACCAAAAACACTGGGTGCCCATTGTCCATCTGCAGAACCCACACACCTGTACGCTCTAAGCAAGAGAGACACGCTTTCCTCAGAGACACTTGGGAGACAATTCTCAGCCACCTGCCCTGTTCAGAGTGTGACCCCTGCTGCAACCAGATACCGGTACCTACACCAATCACCCCTACCCCTCTAAGACTGTAGGACAGAACCTGTACCACACACTTGATGATCAGCTACCTGGACACCTGAGCTGAATTCACACAAGAAAAGTGAATGGACTCCTACACTGATGCATCTGATACTCTAGCCATCTGGGGACAGGATGTCAGAGCTCAAAAGGTGAAAATAATTAAGCTAGCTCACTCAAGCAAACCACCTGGGCATACCAAAACAAAACAAAGCAAGAAGCTACCATACAGAAAGCAAACATAAAGTAAACTAATATCATAAGTTACAGATGTATCAGAGACAACAGTCAATATCAAGTCACATAAAGAAACAGACTATGATCACCTCAATAAGCTCTCGAAACAAAGAATCCAGGGATCTTCTAGATGAAAGTGCCTTCCCTGAATTACCGGATGCAGAATACAAAAGATTAATATATAGAACTCTTCAAGACAACAGGAAGGAAATCAGGCAATATACAGAACAACCCCAGGAACACACAGATAAAGCAGTTGAAGAAATTAAAAAGGTTATTCAGGAACATAATGAAAAATTTAATAAGCTGGAAAAATCCATAGACAGACAACAATCAGAAATTCAGACTATTAACAAATTACAGAATTAAACAACTCAGTACAAAGTCAGAAGAGCAGAATTGAATAAGTGGAAGGCAGAACTGGTGAACTTGAAGATAAAGCATTTGGCACCAATAAATTGGAAGACAAAGCAGATAAAGGAATTTTAAAAAATGAAGAAAGCTTAAGAATCATTTGGGACTCTATCAAGAGAACCTACGAGTGACTACAGTACCAGAATTTGGAGGAATAACAGAAAATACACATAGGATAGTTGAAGATTTGTTGGCAGAAAACTTCCCTAATATCATGAAAGATGAGAAGATATCTATCCAAGATTTTAAAAGAAAGTCACCAAGACATATAATCACACTTCCCAAAACCAACGATAAAGAGAGCATTTTAAGAGCAATTAGGGATAAACAGAAAGTCACCTACAAAGGAGAGTCAATAAGAATAAGCTCTGACTACTTGGCAGAAACCATGCATGCAAGAAGCCAATGGGATGACTTATATAAAGCATTGATGAAAAACAATTGCCAGCCAAGAATCATATATCCAGCAAAACTGTCTCTCAAATATAAAGGTGAAATTAGGACACTTCCAGATAAACAGAAGTTTAGTGAATTTGTAAAAACCAAACCAAAACTACAAGAAATACTAAAGGGAGTTCTTTAGTTAGAAAATCAATAATATCAGGTATCAACCCAAGACTAGAACATTGGACAGAACAATCAGATGTCAACCGAGACAGAGAAATTACAAAAGTAAATCAAGATAAAAAAAGCTCAAAACAGGGAAACAGTGATGTAATTACGTAAAAGAAGACAACATTAAAACAATAAAGAGAGACTTTTTTTTTTTTAAAGAAATGTAGTTACAGATCTTTCATATGGAGAGGAAGACAATGACTAAAGGGACAATATACCAGGAAGATATAACCATATTAAATATTTATGCACCCAATGACAGGGCTGCAAGATACATAAAACAAACTCTATCAGCATTAAAAAATGAAATAGACAGCTCCACGATAACAGTAGGAGACTTCAACACACCACGTGAAAGGAACACACAGTGAAGGACAGGGCAACCAGAAAGAAGCTCAATAAACACATGGAAGATCTAAATGCCACTATCAAGCAACTTGACCTCATAGACATATACAGAACACTCCACCCAACACCTGCCAAATACACTTTCTTTTCTAGTGCACATGGAACATGCTCTAGAATAGACCACATATTAGGGTATAAAGCAAGCCTTAGCAGAATCCAAAACACTGAAATATTACAAAGAATCTTCTCCGACCATAAGGCCATAAAAGTAGAAATCAATAACAGAAAAAGCAGGGAAAAGAAATCAAAAGCTCGGAAACTGAACAATACCCTGCTCAAAAAAGACTGGAGTATAGAAGACATTAAGAATGGAATAAAGAAATTCACAGAATTCAATGAGAATGAAAACACTTCCTATCAGATCCCTTGGGGCACAGCGAAAGCAGTGCTCAGAGGTCAATTTATAGCAATAAATGTACACATACAAAAAGAAGAAAGTGCCAAAATCAAAGAATTATCCCTACAACTTGAACAAATAGAAAGAGAGCAACAAAAGAAACCCACAGGCAGCAGAAAAAGGAAATAGTAAAAATTTGAGCAAAATTAAATGAAATAGAAAACAGAAAAACAATTGAAAGAATTGACAAGACCAAAAGCTGGTTTTTTCAAAAATTAACAAAATCGATAGATCCTTGGCCAAACTGACAAAAGAAAAACAGGAGAGGAAGCAAATAACCCAAATAAGAAATGAGATGGGCGATATTACAACAGACCCAACTGAAATTAAAAGAATCATATCAGATTACTACGAAAAATTGTACTCTAACAAATTCAAAAACCTAGAAGAAATGGATGAATTCCTAGAAACACACTACCTACCTAAACTAACACAAACAGAGGTAAGACAACTAAATAGACCCATAACAAGAGAAGAGATTGAAAAGGTAATCAAAAAACTCCCAACAAAAAAAAAAAGCCCTGGCCTGGACAGCTTCACTGCAGAGTTCTACCAAACTTTCAGAGAAGAGTTAACGCCACTACTACTAGAGGTACTTCAGAGCACAGAAAAAGGACAGAATACTCCCAAAGTCATTCTATGAAGCCAGCACATCCCTGATACCAAAATCAGGTAAAGACACCACAAAAAAAGAAAATTACAGACCTATATTCCTCATGAACGTAGATGTATAAGTCCTCAACAAAGTTCTATCCAAGAGAATTCAACAACATATCAAAAAAATAATTCACCATGACCAAGTGGGATTTATACCAGGTATGCAGGGATGGTTCAACATTAGAAAAACAATTAATGTAATCCATCATATAAATAATACAAATGACAAGAATCACATGATTTTACCAACCGATGCATAAAAGGCATTTAACAAAGTTCGACACCCATTCATGATAAAAACTCTCAGCAAAATAGGAACAGAAGGAAAATTCCTCAAAAGAATAAATGGCATTTATACAAAGCCAATAGCCAACAACATCTTAAATGGAGAGAGTCTGAAAGCATTCCCCTTGAGATCGGGAACCAGATAAGGATGCCCTTTATCACCCCTCTTACTCAACATTGTGCTGGAGGTCCTAGCCAGAGCAATTAGGTTAGATAAAGAAATAAAGGGCATCCAGATTGCAAGGTAGAAGTATCTGTATTTGCAGATGACATGATCTTATACACAGAAAACCCTAAGCAATCCTCAAGAAAACTACTGAAACTAATAGAAGAGTTTAGCAGAGTATCAGGATAGAAGATAAACCTACAAAACTCGGTTGGATTTCTCTACACCAAAAAAGAACATCGAAGAGGAAATCGCCAAATCAATACCATTTACAGCAGCCCCCAAGAAGATAAAATACTTAGGAATAAATCTTACCAGAGATGTAAAAGACTTATACAAAGAAAACTACAAAAAACATCTGCAAGAACCCAGAAGATACCTACAATAAGTGGAAAAGCATACCTTGCTCATAGATAGGAAGACTTAACATTGTAACAATATCTGTTCTACCAAAAGCAATCTATACATTTAATGCAATTCCGATCCAAATTCCAATGACATTCTTTAATGAGATGGAGAAAAAAATCACCAACTTCATATGGAAGGGAAAGAGGCCCCAGGTAAGTAAAGCATTACTGAAAAATAAGAACAAAGTGGGAGGCCTCGCTCTACCTGATTTTAGAACCTATTATACCGCTGCAGTCGTCATAACAGCCTGGTACTGGTACAGCAACAGATACATAGACCAATGGAACAGAATTGAGAATCCAGATATAAATCCACCCACCTATGAGCAGTTGATATTTGACAATGGCCCCATATCAGTTAAATGGGGGAAAAGACAGTCTTTTTAATATATGGTGCTGGTATATCTGCAAAAAAAATGAAACAAGACCCATACCTCACACTGTGCAGAAAAATGAACTCAAAATGGATCAAAGACCTTAATATAAAATCTAAAATGATAAAGATCATGGAAGAAAAAATAGGGACAACGTTAGGAACTCTAACACATGGCATAAACAGTGTACAAAACTTCACTAACAATGGAGAAGAAAAACTAGAAAACTGGGAGCTCCGAAAAATAAAATACCTATGCTCCTCCAAAGACTTCACCAAAGAGTAAAAAGATTACCTACAGACTGGGAAAAAGTTTTTAGCTATGATATTTCTGATGAGCGCCTGATCTCTAAAATCTACATGATACTGCAAAAACTCATCTAGAAAAAGACAAATAACCCAACTAAAAAATGGGCAAAGATACTAAGAGACAATTCACTAAAGAAGACATTCGGGTAGCTAACAGATACAAGAGGAAAAGCTCACGATCATTAGCCATTAGAGAAATGCAAATCAAAACTGCAATGAGATTCCATCTCACTCCAGCAAGGTTGGCATTAATCCAAAAACAAGAAATGTTGGAGAGGTTGTGGAGAGACTGGAACAGTTATACACCGCTGGTGCGAATGTAAAATGGTACAACCACTTTGGAAATCGATTTGGCACTTCCTTAAAAAGCTCAAAAAGCTAGAAATAGAACTACCGTATGATCCAGCAATCCCACTCCTTGGAATATATCCTAGAGAAATAAGAGCCTTAACATGAACAGATATCTGCACACCCATGTTCACTGCAGCACTGTTTACAATAGCAAAAAGATGGAAGCAACCAAGGTACCCATCAACGGATGAATGGATAAATAAATTATGGTATATTCGCACAATGGAATACTATGCATCAATAAAGAACAGTGATGAATCTGTGAAACATTTCATAACATGGAGAATCTAGAAGGCATTATGCTGAGTGAAATTAGTCAGTTGCAGAAAGACAAATATTGTATAAGACCACTATTATAAGAACTCAAGAAATAGCTTAAACAGAGAGAGGTATTCACTAATTAAATAGTAGATAAGAACTACTTTATGTGAAGGAAAAGAGAACATACAATACAGGAGAGGTCAACACAACTAGACTAAACCAAAAGCAAAGAAGTTTCCTAAATAAACTGAACGCTGCGAAGGCCAGTATAGCAGGGGTAGGGTTTTGGGGACCAAAAAAAAAAAAAAAAAAGAATTATGAAAATTTTATACATACAGACACATATAAAGATAATAAATACTTTCTCAAAAAGAAAACAAAACTTTTATATGAATGTTTATAGCAGCATTCATAATAGAAATTCCTCAGGTGTCCAACTGATGAATGAACAAAATGTGGTATATTCACACTACTCAGTATTACTCAGCAATTAAAAGTAATGAAGGAATTAAAAGATTGATATATGAAACAATATGGATGAATTTTGAAAACATTATTATAAGCGAAAAAATCAGTTAAAAAGAAACACATATTCTATGATTCCATTTACATGAAATGTCCAGAACAGGCAAATGTATAGAGACTGAAAGTAGATATGCCTGGGCTTGGGAGGGCGGAGAAGTTAGAATGGATGAATGACTGCTAATGTACATAGGGTTTCTTTTTAGGGTTCTGAAAATGAGACTTTAATGGCGGTTTTACAACTCTGTGAATGTGTAAGTATTTATGGTATGTGAAATATATCTCAATAAAACTGTAAAAAATAAAATAGAAAGAAAAGGAAGAAGCACTTTCCAAGTCATTTATAAAGCTAGCATTTCCCTTACACTAAAACCAGAAAAAGGCCGTACTGAAAAATAAATTAAAAAGAATGAAAGCTATAGACAAATATTCCTCATGAACTTGGATGTAAAAATCCTCTACAAAATATTAATCAATTGGATTTAGGAAAATACGAGCAGTATAATAAAGCATGAAAACTTGAGTTTCGATCTAGAAGTGCAAGATTGGTTTAACATCCAAAAATCAATTAGTGTAATGCACTATATGAATAATCTAAAGAAGAAAATGTACATGAATATATTAATTGATATAGAGAAAGCAGTAAACAGCCAGGTATGATAAAAATTCTCAGAAACTAGGAATAGAAGAAAAGTTTTTCAGTTGATAGAGGGCATCTACAAGAAACTTACAGCTAATGTCATACTTAATGGTTGAAGACTAAAGGCTTTCCACCTATTTTAGTTATCTAGTGCTGTTAAAACAGAAATGCCGTAACTGGATGCCTTTAACAAATAGACATGTACTCTCATAGTTTAGGAGGCTAGAAGCCTGAATTCAGGGTGCAGCTCCAGGGGAAGGCTCTCTCTTTCTGTCAGCTCTGAGGCAAGGTTCTTGTCTGTTTTTAACATCTGTGGGCCTGACGTTCCTTGGAGATCTCCATATGTCTTTGCAGCAATCTTCCCCTGATTCTAGCAGGTTCTCAGCATAGGGACCCTGGGTCCAAAGGACATGCTCTGCTTCCGGATCTTCTTTCTTGGTGGTAGGAGGTCTCTCTTCTCTGTTTGATTCTCTCTGCTTTTATCTCTTGTAAGATAAAAGGTGATGCAGGCCACACTCCAGGGAAACTCCCTTTATATCAGGTCAGGGCTGTGTAAGGGTGTTGGATCCCACCCTAATTCTCTTTAACATAAGCTAATCTTGTCTCATTAACCACAGGCAGAGATTAGAATTTATAACACATAAGGCAATTACATCAGGTCTCAAAATGGAGGACAACCACACAATACTGGGAATCATGGCCTTGCCAAGTTGACACATACTTTGGGGGAACACAATTCAATCCATGATGCTCCCTAAAAATGGAAATAAGACAAGGATGCCCAACCTCACCACTCCTATTCACCATTCATACTGGAAGTTTTAGCCAGTGCAATAAGGCAAGAAAAAGAAACAAAAGGCATACAGATTAGAAGAAATAAAATTATTCCTATTCATAGCTATGATTGCCCACACACAATATTCCAAGGAATCTACAAGAAAACTCCCAGAACAAATAAGTGCGCCTCAGAAGATATTAGTCTACAAGGCCAATAGACAAAAGTTAATATTTCTACATACCAGCAATGTATAACTGGACACTGAAATTTAAAAATCAATACCATATACGACATCTCCCTTCATCCCCCCAAAAGGAGAAGAAATCCTTGCGTATAAATGTAGCAAAACCTGTGCAGAATATGTATGTAGGAAACTATAAAAAGCTTATAAAACAAATCAAAGAAGACCTAAAAAAATGGAGAGCTATCCTATGTTCATTAATTGGAAGACTCAACATAGTAAAAATGTCAATTCTCCCCAAAATGATATACAGATTTAATGTAATTCTAATCAAATTCTGTTTTTAATAGATATAGTCAAGCTAATTTTATAATTTATATGAAAAGGCAAAAAAATTACAATAGCTAAAACAATTTTGAAAAGAAGACTAAAGTTGGAGGAATCCTGATACCTGATTTTAACAAGATCAATTTAAAGAATTACTGTATTTTACACAAATAACACACAAATTATGCCATAACTGTTTTACTTAATTTCATCATTTCCGTGTGTTACATGTGTGGGCACATTATTTACGTGTGCACATTATTTGTGGAAAAACAGTAGTATAAAGCTACAGTAAACAAGACAGCGTGGTTTTGGTGAAAGGAAAGACACATGGACCAACAGAACAGAATAAGGAGTATAGAAATAGGCCCACACATATATAGCCAACTGATTTTTGACAAAAATGCAAAAGCTGTTCAGTGGAGAAAGGACATTCTTTTCAACATATGGTGACAGAACAATTGAATACCCATAGGCAAAAAAAAAAAAAAAGAACCTCACCCAAGCTTTATAAAAGCTTTATACCTTGTACAAAAATTAACTCAAAATGAGTAATAGATCTAAATGTTAAACATAAAACTATAAAACTTTTAGGAAAGAGTTCTTAGATATTACACTAAAATCATCATACATAAAAGAAAAATTTGATAAATTATACTTTATCAAGATTAAAAACTTATTCTGACAATGACACTGTTAAGAAAATGAAAAGGGAAGGTACGGAATGGGAGAAAATATTTGCAAATCACAAGTATGACAAGGAATTTATATGCAAGATAAATAAAAACTCTTAAAATACATTCAAAGAAAAATAACAAACTAATTTTTTAAAATGGCAGAAAATTTTACCTCTGGGGGAAACCAAATAAAGGGTACACAAGATCTCTCTGTATTATTTCCTCAACTGCATGTAAATCCACAATTATCTAAATAAAAAGTTTGATTAAAAGTAAAACAGGATACAAGAAAATGGCAAAAGACATTAATATCCCAGAGAATATATGAATGGCAAATAAGTACTAGAAAAAATGTTCACCATCACTAACCATCAGGGAAATGAAAATTAAAACCACCATAATATACCACTATACACCTATTGTTTTTGTTGTTAGGTCCTGTCGAGTCAGTTCCGACTCAAAGCCACCCTATGTACAACAGAATGAAACACTGCCCGGTCCTGCGCCATCCTCACAATGGATATGCTTGAGCCCATTGTTGCAGCCACTGTGTCAATCCATCTCGTTGAGGGTCTTCCTCTTTTTCTCATTGACCCTGTACTTTACTAAGCCTGATGTCCTTCTCCAGGGACTGATCTCTCCTGACAACATATCCAAAGTATGCAACCATCCTTCCTTCTGAGAAGCATTCTGGTTGTACTTCTTCCAAAAGAGATTTGTTTGTTCTTTTGGAAGTCCATGGCATATTCAATATTCTTCCCCAATACCACAATTCAAAGGCATCAATTCTTCTTCTGTCTTCTTTATTCATTGTCTAGCTTTCGCATGCATATGATGCGACTGAAAACACCATGGCTTGGATCAGGCGCACTTTAGTCTTCAAGGTGACATCTTTGCTTTTCAATACTTCTAAGAGGTTTTTTGCAGCAGATTTGCCCATGCAACACATCCTTTGATTTCTTAACTGCTGCTTCCATGGGTGTTGACTGTACATTCAAGTAAAATGAAATCCTTGACAACTTCAATCTTTTCTCTGTTTATCATGATGTCGCTTATTGGTCCAGTTGTGAGGATTTTGGTTTTATTTATGTTGAGGTGCAATCCATACTGAAGGCTGAGGTCTTTGATTTTCATCAGGAAGTGCTTCAAGTCCTCTTCACTTTCAGCAACAAGGTTGTATCAACTGCATAACCCAGGTTGTTAATGAGTCTTCCTCCAATCCTGATGCCCCATTCTTCTTCATATTGTCCAGCTTCTCAGATTATTTGCTCAGCATACAGACTGAACAGGTGTGGTGAAAGGATACAACCCTGACACACACCTTTCCTGACTTTAAATCACGCAGTATCCCTCTTGTTCTGTTCGAACAACTGCCTCTTGGTCCATGTAAAGGTTCCTCATGACCACAATTAAGTGTTCTGGAATTCTCATTCTTTGCAATGTTATCCATGATTTGTAATGATCCATAGAGTTGAATGCATTTGCATTGTCAATAAAACACAGGTAAACATCTTTCTGGTATTCTCTGCTTTCAGCCAGGATCCATCTGACATCAGCAATGATATCCATGTTCTCTTCTGAGTCTGGCCTGAATTTCTGGCAATTCCCTGTTGATATACTGCTGCAGCTGCTTCTGAATGATCTTTACCAAATTTTACTTGTGTGTGATATTAATGCTATTGTTCGATAATTTCCACATTTGGTTGGATCACCTTTCTTGGGAATAGGCATAAATATGGATCTCTTCCAGTCAGCTGGCCAGGAAGTTGTCTTCCAAATTTCTTGGCATAGACGAGTAAGCACTTCCAGCGCTGCATCGGTTTGCTGAAACATCTCAATTGGTATTCCATCAATTCCTGGAGCCTTGTTTTTCACCAATGCCTTCAGTGCAGCTTGGACCTCTTCTTTCAGTACCATCAGTTCCTGATCATATGTTACCTCCTGAAATGGATGAATGTCGATCAATTCTGTTTGGTATAGTGACTCTGTATTCCTTCCATCTTCTCTTGATGTTTCCTGTGTCATTTAATATTTTCTCCATAGAATCCTTCAATATTGCAACTTGATGCTTCAATTTTTTCTTCAGTTCTTTCAGGGTGAGAAATGCCGAGCATGTTCGTCCCTTTTGGTTTTCTATCTCTAGGTCTCTGCACATGTCATTATATTTTACTTTGTCCTCTCAAGCTGCTCTTTGAAATCTTCTGTTCAGCTCTTTTACTTCATCATTTCTTACTTTTGCTTTAGTTACTCAACGTTCATGAGCAAGTTTCAGAGTCTCTTCTGACATTCATTTTGGTTTTCACTTTTTTCCTGTCTTTTTAATGACCTCTTGCTTTCTTCATGTATGACGTCCTTGATGTCAGTCCACATCTTGTCTGGTCTTCGGTCATTACTGTTGAACGCATCAAATCTACTCTTGAAATGGTCTCTAAATTCAGGTGGGATATACTCCAAGGTCGTACTTTCGCTCTCCTGTACTTGTTCTAATTTTCTTCAGTTTCAACTTGAACTTACATATGATCAACTGATGGTCTGTTCTGCAGTCAGTTCCTGGCCTTGTTCTGACTGATGATATTGAGCTTTTCCATTGTCTCTTCCTACAGATGTAGTTGACTTGATTCCTGTGTATTCCATCTGGCGAGGTTCACGTGTATAGTTGCCATTCATGTTGCTGAAAAAAATATTTGCAACGAGGAAGTTGTTGGTCTTGCAAAATTCCATCATGCAATCTCAGGCATCATTTCTACCACCAAGGCCATATTTTCCAACTACCGATACTTCTTCTTTGTTTCCAACTTTTGCATTCCAATCACGATAGTTATCAATGCATCCTGATTGCATGTTCCATCAATTTCAGACTGCAGAAGTTGGTAAAAATCTTTAATTTCTTCATCTTTGGCTTTAGTGGATGGTGTGTAAATTTGAATAATATTCATTTTAGTGGATGGTGTGTAAATTTGAATAATAGTCATATTAACTGGTGTTCTTGTATGAATATTATGAATATTATCCTATCACAGACAGCACTGTACTTCAGGATAGACCTTGAAATGTTCTTTTTGACAATGAATGCAATGCCATTCCTCTTCAAGTTGTGATTCCCAGCATAGTAGACCATGTGATTGTCCGATTCAAAATGGCTAATACCAGTCCATTTTAGCTCACTAATGCCTAGGTTGATGATGTTTATGTGCTCCATTTCATTTTTGAAAATTTCCAATTTTCCTAGATTCATATTTCATACATTCCATGTTCCAATTATTAATGGATGTTTGCAGCTGTTTCTTCTCATTTTGAGTGGTGCCACATCAGCAAGTGAAGGTCCCCAAGGCTTGATTCCATCCACGTCATTAAGGTTGACTCTACTTTGAGGAGGCAGCTCTTCCCCAGTTGTATTTTAAGTGCCTTCCAACCTGGGGGGGGGGGGCTCATCTTCCAGCACTATATCAGACAATGTTCCACAGCTATTCATTAGGTTTTCATTGGCTAATTCTTCTCAGATGTAGAATGTCAAGTCCTTCTTCCTAGTCTGTCTTAGTCTGGAAGCTCAGCTGAAACCTGTCCACCATGGGTGACACTGCTGGTATTTGAATACTGGTGGCATAGCTTCCAGCATCACAGCATCACAGCCCCCACAGTACAACAAACTGACAGTCGTGTGGGGGATACACCTATTAGATTGGCGAAAATAAAGAATACTGATAATACCAAGTGCTGAAGAGGATCTGAAGAAACTGAAATCTCATACGTTGCAGGTAGGAATGCAAAATGACGCAGCTGCTCTGGAAAACAGCTTGTCAGTTTCTTGAAAATTTAAAATACACATACCGTATGACTCAGCAACCCTACTTTTGGATATTTTCCCAAGTGAACTGAAAATATGTTCATACAAAACCTATACATGAATATCTATAGCAGCTTCATTCATAAAAACCCAAAACTGGAAACAACCCAAATGTCCTTCAACAGGTGAATGGATAAACTGTAGCATATCTATCGAACAGAATATTACTCAGCAATAAATAAGAAAAATACATTGTAACACAAAATACCTTTGAAGAATCTCATAGACGTTATGCTAAGTGAAAGAAGCCAGTCTCAAAAGGTTACATGCTGTATGATTTCTCTTTTATGACATTCTTGAAAAGTCAAACTACAATAATGGTGAACAGATCAGTTGCCAGGAGTGGGAGCAATGTGTGATTTTAAAGTGATAGCATGATGGAATTTTGGGGAATAATGGAACTGTTGTGTATCCTGATTGTGGTGGTGGTGGTTACACAGATGTATATGTTCAGGGAACTGTTCACCCAAAAGACTGTTAACTTTAATTTTTCAAAGTTTTAAAAAGGAATTATTTCCTTTCAGTTTCTGTTTGTTTTTTAACCTCTTGCCAAGATGGCTTTTTTAAGAAAAAATTTACTATGTAAGGTTTTGGCAGGGTAGATAGATGAAACTATCTATCCTAAACCCTGTCCTAAAGGAAACTGCATTGCCCACATTTATGAAGGGAAGCATAAATGTTTTTACAATGAGATCCTGTGCCTCTGGTCATGGTTGATTAGAATGAGGCAGAAACCTGACTTGAGAACAGTAGGCAATGGCCTCTGACCCATTTCTTGGCATGAAAAAGATGAGCATGGATAGCCAAATTTTCTATCTCTGAAATCTGACTGAGGCCAGTTAAGCAGGGCTTTGACAGTGAAACAATACTTTGGGATCATAACAAGCCAAATCTATCTGAATGTTGACGTTATGGGTACCAGAAACTACCTAAACAGAAGTCATTTGACAACAAAACAGAATAAAGTATGGCTATCAATAGCTGGAGAGCCCTGGTGACACAGTGGTTAAAGCACTTGGCTGCTAACCGAAAGGTTGGTAGTTTGAACCTAGCAGCTGCTCTGTGGGAGAAAGATGTGGCAGTCTGCTTCCATAAAGATTATAGCCTTGGAAACCCTATGGGGCAGTTCTACTCTGTCCTACTGCGTTGCTATGAGTCGGAATCAACTTGATGGCAATGTATTTATTAATAGTCCATGTGCTTCTGCTACTAAATGCCCAAAGCTGCCTTCAATATAAATCTACCCTTCAGTCCTATTTTTGAGGATCATCCAAATTACAGTTCCTGTTCTTCAGTTCTTTATTAGTTTTCTATTGCTGCTGTAACAATTAACCACAAACTTAGTGGCTTAAAACACCACAAACTTACTATCTTACAGTTCTGTAGGTTAGAAGCCCAACACAGGTTTCACTGGGCTAAAATCAAGGTGTTGCAGGGCTGCATTCCTTCTGGAGGCTCTAGGAGAGAATCCATCCCCTTGCCTTTTCTCCAGCTTCTAGAGGTTGCCTGCCTTCCTTGGTTCATGGCCCTCTTCCTCCACCTGCAGAGCCAGCAAGTTTGCATCTCTCTGACCCTGCTTCCCTCCTCACATCTTTTCCCTTACCATCTCTTCTGTCTACCTATTCCACTTTTAAGGACCCTGTGATTAAATCGGGCCCACCCAGATATTCAGGATAATCTCCCTATTTTAAAGTTAGCTGATTAACAACCTTAATTCCACTCTTTCATGTAATATAACACAATCATAGGTTCCAGGATGAGGATGCAGACATCTTTAGGTGGGCCCATTAATCAGCCTACCATAAACGCATGGAGATTTCACGTATATCCCTGCAATCCACTCTAACCCCCATCTTGACAGGGTATATGTCATGGATTGAATTGCATCCCCCCAAAATATGTGCCAACTTGGTTAGGCCATGATTCTCAGTATTGTGTGGCTGTCCTCCATTTTGTGATTTTCCTGTGAGTTACAAATCATAATCTCTGCCTGTGGTTAAACAGGATTAGGGTGAGATACAACACCCTTGCTCAGGTCACATCTCTGATCTAGTGTAAAGGGAATTTCCCTGGGGTGTGGCCTGTACCACCTTTTATCTTACAAGGGATAAAAGGAAAGGGAAGCAAGCAGAGAGTTGGGGACCTCATATCACCAAGAACGCAGTGCCAGGAGCAGAGCACGTCCTTTGGGTTCCTGCGTGCAGAAGCTCCTAGTCCAGGGGTAGACTGACGAGAAGGACCTTCCTCCAGAGCCAATGAAGAAAGCCTTCCCCTGCTGAGCTGACACCCTGAATTTGGACTGCTAGCCCACTGGACTGTGAGAAAATAAATTTCTCTTTCTTAAAGCAATCCACTTGTGGTATTTCTGTTATAGCAGCACTAGATGACTAAGATATAACCAAAGAAGCCTGATCTGATTAACAACTTCTTTATTGGTTAAGTGGAGCCTGACCCTCTTTTTTTCAAAGTCAAAGAAGTACCTAATTTCTAATATTCTCCCTACAAATAAAGATCTCTTACTCAGACAGAACATGAATACATTTTTAAGATTATCTTTGTTATCAACAAACTCTAAATGCTAGACCAGCAGTTCCTACTGACTGATAAAATTTCAAAAGCTATTTTGGGGATTGTTATTAGGCTTTCAACTCTTTGTTTTCCAAATGAAAACATAAGACATACTCATCGGCTCCCCAAAATCTATCATCTATCATAACCATTATTTCATGAAAGAACGCTTAATACCAAAAAAATAGAAAAGAACCTCAGAATAATGTGTACTTTTTAAAATCATTTTAGCTTAATTAAAAAAATTGTATTATCATCATTTTTCTCACTTTGCTTATCTTTGACCAGAGGTTTTTTTTTTTTTTCACTTTTATGACTGATTTACCTGTACCAACTATGCTATTATCCACATGTGTCAAGGACTGGGGGCGGCTTCGAAGTTTGCTTTTGAAAGATCTTGGTCGACGTGGTGATGCAGGTGGCAGAGGAATCTCCGAGGATTGAGTTTTACTATCTTTAATTGACCGAAGGCGTTCATAGAGCTCCTGCAGCTCCTTATTCTGCTGGGTTTGAAGATTTACCACCTCCTGAATGTGTCTGAATGAAAATCATGCAGAAAGCATTTTACTGGCACTGGCACAATACAGATGAGCCAAGAATCTCTACACCAGTACAAGTAGTTTAAGAAGGAATTTAGATTAAGAACGTGGAACTACAGGAGAGTATTTTCACAATTTTAAGATGGGAAATGCTTTCCTAAGTATAACATTAAACTAATCAGGTATAAAGAAAAAGGTTAACAAATTTGACAAGAACAAGTTTCTAAAAAACTTCAGTAGAGTGAAAGACAATAAAAGTTAAAGTCAAATGGTATTAATAATATTAAATCTTTCCTTTATTATATACTGTGAATATAAACAGGAAGAAAATATTTGTAATATGTAATAAATAAAGAGCTAACATTCAGAATCTATAGTTCCCAAAAATCAATAACAAAAATTAAAAACCTTATTACTGTATAGAAAAAAAAAAAGACAATATGAAAGGCAATTCCAAAGATGGGTAAATACAAAGAGCCAATAAATATAAGATAATGCACAACCTCACTATAAAGCAGGGGAACACGATTTTTTAAAAACCTTTTTAATCCATCTAATTGGGGAAAAAAAAAGTATTGATAATACCCAGTCTAATGTTGATTTGTGGGAAAAGAGACACTTTCATACACTTTTTTTCTTTTGTGTGTAAAATGGTATAGTTATGTTGGAAGACAATTTCAGCAATATCTATCAATTTAAAATGTACACACATTTTAACCCAGCCATTTCACTTTCAGGCTTCTATCCTATGAAAATACTCACATAAGTATGTAAAAATACAAGGACGTTCACTTCAGCATTGTTTACATAAATAAAAGATGGGAAACAACTGAAATGTCCATTTAAGGAGGGATTAAATAAACTGGGTAAACTTATACAGCCATTTAAAAATTAAGGTAGATTTATTTATGCAGAAATAAACATATATAGGCAACAACGTTAAGTCAAAAAATTGTAGAATAACATTTATATTATGATCCTACTTTTGTAAAAATAAAACTATTTGTAAATGCAAAGAAAAATTACTGGCAAATAACAGTTCACAATGGTTACCTCTGAGAAGTGAGACTGGGGCATGAGAAATGTGAAGAGGGTTTTTTGGTTTGCTTTTTTCTCTACTGTTTGAATCTTTTCCTATGTTTCACTTTCATAATAATTTTAGAAAAATAGATATTTATGTAAAAAAATTAAAAGACTGCAGTTAATTCAAAATCAGGCAGGTCTAAAGACTCAGCTCACTACTGGGCGCTTATAGGACTACAGTCTTTAGGAATATCATCAAGGACTTTTAAAAAATTATGAAGAAATCATAATACCAAAAGAACACTGAAGACAAAATAGACAAAAATTATCTTAAGATACCTTAGGTCCTGGGTTCTATAAGGTTATGGGAATCCATGTCTCAGATACAAAATAAAATACTCATTATAATCATCTACAAAAGCTACCAGTCTTCTGAGAACATTTTAGAAAATCATTTAATGATTTAAAAGAATCGTTAAAAACGTGATGGAATATTGATATCACAAACATTAAAACACTTTAGTAATAACTATTTTATTATAAGAGTGTCAGTGTACATATACTACAATAGTACTTAATATATACAAAAAACTCAAACTTGTATCTTCATTACCTTTTTTAAAGTAAAAAAATCAATCTTCCAGTGATGAATATTAAAGCATACATTCACAATTTCTTCTAAGCTCAAGTTAAAAGGGCATTATGTCTTTAAAAATATGATTATTTCAACATGAGAGTTCTGGGTGGCACCGTGGTTAAAAGCTACAGCTGCTAACCAAAAGGCTGGCGGTTCGAATCTACCAGCCGCTCCTTGGAAATTCTATGAGGCAGTTCTACTCTGTCCTATAGTGTCACTATGAGTTGGAATTGACTCAATGGAAATGAGTTTGGTGATGTGGCATTTCAATATGAAATAAATCTACAACTTTCTGAAAAAAAATGAAACAAGTTGGAGAGAAAATAATATTACACTTATTCCGTGTGGGAATGATAGTTTCATTTTATTTTTCCCTCTGGGCAAGGCCTTAAAAACTCTAGGAAATTTCAAAGAATTTTAAAATGCTTTAGTTCTTAAGGAAACCCTGGTGGCGTAGTGGTAAAGACCTATGGCTGCTAACCAAAAGGTCGGCAGTTCGAATCTACCAGGCGCTCCTTGGAAACTCTATGGGGCAGTTCTACTCTGTCCTATAGGGTCGCTGTGAGTCGGAATCAACTCGATGGCAGTGGGTTTGGTTTGGGTTTGGTTTTAGTTCTTAAAGCATTCAAACTTAGCATCCAACTGGCGCATTATCCAAACATGTAAGAATCTGGTTAAAAGCCAGCTTTTCCTCTACCTATATTTTATCTTCTCCCTGATTGTGCCAGCTTTAAAAGTTATTCAAGTCCCAGAATAAGACAGACATTCTTTAAAGCATAAGATACCATCAGAAATTGCTAATGATTTCAACTTTTCAAAGTAATGGCATGCGGATGACAGGAGGCTTGTACATAATTTTTGTGTATCCACATAACAGAATAGCAGAGCCTCCGGTGGTGCAGTGCTTAAGAGTTTGGCTGCTAACCAAAAGTTTGGCTGTTCGAATACACCAGCCTTTCCATGGAAACGCTATGGGGCAGTTCTACTCTGTCCTATAGGGTCGCTATGAGTCGGAATCGACATGACGGCAATAGGTTTGGCTTAAAAAAAAAAAAGGAATGATTCAGATATAGGTCCAAAATATAATGAAAAAGTAAAAAAAAAAGCAAGATACGTGAACAGTCTGTGGTATATGCTATAATTTGTGGGTGAAAAAAAGAATTCAGTAACTTAATACTAATTTCACAAAAATAGCATTTCTAGATGATAAAACATATTGCCACAATATCACTAAGCCAGATGCTGTTGAGTCGACTCCAACTTGTGGGAATCGTGTGTGTTAAGAGTAGAACTAGCTCTACAGGGTATTCAATGACTGACTTTTCAAAATTAAATCACCAGGGCTTTCTTCTGAGGAGCCTCTGGGTGGACTTGAACCTCCAACCTTTCAGTCAGCAACTGAGCACATTAACTACACCACTCAGGGACTCCCAAGAATCTCAGACATAAAACAAATTATAATTAGCCCTCCAATTATGAAAACATTTTAAATAAAACTTTAAGATACATAAATATTTAACATTTATATATCTTTTTGCCTTTCTTTGGAGGAGTCCTGGTGGTGCAGTGGTTAAAGCACTCAGCTGCTAAATGAAGGTCAGCAGTTCAAACCCACCAGTTGCTCCACAGAATAAAGATGTGGCAGTCTGCTTCCATAAAGATTAAAAAGCCTTGGAAACCCTGTGGTCAACTCTACTCTATCCAATTGGGTTGCTATGAGTTGGAATTGACTGGATGGCAATGAATTTGGTTTTGGTTTGGCTTAGCCTTCTTTACAGTTTTCAATCATAAAAAGTTTTTAATTATTAAAATGTCATCAATTCTTAATATTTACCTACCAATTAAATACAAAGTTCTATAAAATCCAAGGCAACAGAAGAAAGAAGTCCTTACTTTTCTCGTAATCTTTGAAGCTCCACCTTCAAGTCCTCATCCTCTATTTCTGACTCATCATCACTGCTCATTGGGGAAGATGGTGAATAGAAGAGTGAGTTCTGTGTTTGAACACAGGCTTGTTCTTCATGGCACTGATCACTCTCTGGAACAGTCTTTGCTACTGAATTTTCATTGCCAGCAAGAGGGGCTGAAAGTTCACTATCAGAGTTAGGCTGTTTCCTAATAGGCAGTGTTTCTCTCTCTTTATGCAACAGTTCAGATTCAGGCTGCATAGTACTTCCTGCAGCTAAAGTTTCTTCCAATTCCTTTTCTGGTGTCATAAAAGATATACCAGTCTCACAATCTGTGCTGAAAGACAAGAAGTCACCTTGTTTGGGAATTCCTTTATCTTCTTTAACGGTTTCATAAAGAGCTTGTAACTTCTGAAAAGAAAATGAAGTTTGTGGATTGTGCACAGCAGGTTCCATTTCTATCAACTGAGACTTTTCTGTTTCAGTAAATACTAGAGTCTCTTCATTAGAATGGTTTGCCATTTGATTGAAAGCTGGTATGTGCTCTATTCCAAAAGATGTCACTTTCATCGACTGTTGCTGAGGAACTGTAATCACCTGAGATACAAAAAGGCAAAAGTGGCTGGCTCCACCTAACCAAAAATGAAACCTCACGAAGAAATTCAGTATCAATATATGGCATAGACAAGTGGATGGTCTGTAGTGATGTGTACAAATCAATAACACCAAAACCTAAAAACCCCACCTATATTCTCCATATTCAAAGTCTTTCAATAGGGCCCCTTGAGTAAGGCAAGTTTGCATCATATTATTCAAATAAAGTTACACAATTTGTAAACAAAACAACACGTTGCCAAAAACTGGAAGGACAGGAAACTAGTGTTACAAAGAAAGATGACCCACCCCCCCCCCCAAATGATGACCCATTTTTGTGTTCTCCTCCAGCTACTAAAATCCCCATTTCTTTAGACTCACCTTTACTGGATGGCTTCAAAAGATGAGGGGATGTGTGCAAGGGTAACAAGTTAAATGATTTACGTTTAAAATAAGTATTGACCTACAGACCAAGATCTTAAATGCTGTTACCTTTAATAAGGCCCTTGCAGATAAGGATTCAACCAAAGACACAAACCTGGAACCGACCCCGCTGAAATGATCCACTCATCACCTTGCATCTACTCAAAGCCCTAGTATCAGCTATGGACTCTCGTGTCAAAGGAATGGGATCAGGAGCAACTGTTGATCTCGTATCTTCTGTTTCCACTGAAAGTTTTGCCAAATTGTAAGCAGAAAAAAAATTGTTAAGATAAATTTTCTTATGTTATCAAGTGGAAGAAAAGTAGAAAAAGTTTAACTTCTGCTAGATAATTAAAAGGTGTTATATGTAATAAGCAACACTGCATAAGTCCCTCACTCTAAATCAGGTATTGCAAGATTTATCCCAAGACTTAGTATCTACATGAAATGAGTACGTGGAAAACCAAATTAGTTACAAAAGGAAAAATAAAATGTCAATAGCATCAATGGGACGTATAATATGCACAGGCTATGTGGAAAAGTGGCAAGATTTGCATATGAACAAAAAAAAATACTTAAGAAAATGGAAAGTGATGTTACCTAGTCTATGTCCCTGACACACTACCTTGATGGACTTTTGATCTCTTGAAAAAGCTGGTTGACTGCCGTAGCCTGTATGCCCAGCTTTTTAATTTGCGAGTCCAGGATTTCTTGCTAATAGGATTTCTGAGACTAGGACAAGTAAAGCTTAGGCCAAAATATCCACCTCCTGTGTGCAGATGAATGGCTCCACCACTTGATACAGCAGCAGGATAGGTCTCTGGATCCCCTGGAAGTAAAGCATCTGGGGACATCTCCTAATGGAGACAGAAAGAGAAAAGCCAAAAATGGTAATAATTTAGGTTATAGCGTGTTATGTTGAATTGTGTTTCCCCCAAAATGTGTTGTCAACTTGGCTAGGCCATGATTCCCAGTATTGTGTGGTTGTTCTCCATATTGTGATCTCACGTGATTTTCCTATGTGTTGTAAATCCCAACCTCTATGAAGTTAATGAAGCAGGATTAGAGGCAGTTATGTTAAATGAAGCAGGACACAATTTACAGAATTAGGTTGTATCTTGAGTCAATCTCTTTTGAGATATAGAAGAGAGAAGTGAGCAGAGAGGAGATGGATCTCATTGCCACCAAGCAAGAAGAGCCAAGAGCGGAGCGTATCCTTTGGACCTGGGGTCCCTGTATTGCAGATTGATGACAAGGACCTTCCCCCAGAGCCACAAGAGACAGAAAGCCTTTCCCTGGAGCTGGTGCCCTAAATTCAGTCTTCTAGCCTCCCAAACTGTGGGAGAATAAATTTATGTTCATTAAAGCCATCCCACTTGTGGTATTTCTGTTACAGCAGCACTAGATAACTAAGATAGAATTTGGTACCAGGAGAGTAAGGTGCTGCTCTAACAGATACCTACAATGTGGAAGCAGTTTTGGAATTGACTAATGGGTAGAGGGAAACCCTGGTGGCATAGTAGTTAAGCGCTATGGCTGCTGGCCAAAAGGTCGGCTGTTCGAATCCATTAGGTGCTCCTTGGAAACTCCATGGGGCAGTTCTGCTCTGCTCTATAGGGTCGCTATGAGTCAGACTCAACTCGATGGCAATGGGTAGAGCTGAAAGAGTTTTAAAGTGCCTAATAGTAAAAGCCTAGATTTCCTTGAAGAGATTGTTGGTAGAATTATGGATGTCAAAGACAATTCTGGTGAGGGCTCACAAAGAAGTGAGAACTCTAACACTGGAGACAGCACAGAGGGTGAGATGCAGCAGTACAGAAATGGCAGCAACAGAACCAGCAGCAGCAGAACCAGGAGGCAGGTGCAAAAAGGCGCAGGAGCCAACCCATGGAGCAAGAGAGCTGAGTGCTTTAGGACAGGAGGCTTCCTGGTGGAATGCAGTGCCTCTAGGCACTTATCAGTGGAGCTAGGCTTGCTGACCCAAGGAGCAAGAGAGTTGAGTGCCTTCTGGCCAAGGTTTACTGGAGGAGTGCGGTGCCTCCAGGCACTTATCAATAGAGCTAAAGAGCTTTGTAACACTTGCCTGAGCAGGACAGATGCTGGGAGGGCCCAAGAGCCCCAAGGGGCTAAGAGATCAATGAACCAGGAAGCAGAAGGTGAAGAGACAAGGGGCACAGGGAGCAGAGCTGCCTCAGTTTCAAAGACTAGGGCCACAACCTCTGGGGTCTCAAAGGGTGGAACCACAGCCAGCTGATCTCAAAAGATGGGGCCACAGCCTCTTATGTTTCAAAGAGTCAGATCTTCACCAACATGGTTCTGGAGTGTGGGGCTGCCTTTCACGAGTGCCAATGGGATGCAGCATGATCCGCTGCCCAAAGCTGAGGGGGTGGGGCTGCCATACCCCCGGGGCAGAAGAACAAGGCCTGCTGGGGCCAAGGGGGCAGGATCGCCACTCCGACTAGGAATATGGGGCTGCTCAAATTTGAGGGAACAGTGTTGGCTGTCCCAGTGGGCATGGAAGGTGGAGCTGAAGCCCAGAGCCAAGAGGCCTCCACCCAGAATCTGGAGAGTGCAGCCAACACCCAGAGAATGGAGGGCAGGGCCATTGCCTAGATGGTCTCTGAGAACAGAGGATTATTTTCAAGCCTTGGGAGCTAACGTAACGTGTTCTGCTGACTTGGTTGGTGTCTATTATCTTTTCTCTCCCTCAAATTTCTCCCGTTTGTAAGGGAAAGGTCTACCTTGTGCGTTTTCCACCATTGTACTTTGGAAGCAGATAACTTGTATTCTAGATTTCACAGATGAAGAGGAATTTTGCCTCAGGATGGAATTTAGACTTGGAGTTAAGACTTTTGGGAAGATATGATGGGGTGAATGTGTCTTACAGGTGGCAAGGACATGAATTTGAGGGGAACAAAGGGTGGAATATCATGGAACTGTGTTTCCACAAAATGTGTGTCGATTTGGCTAGATCATAATTTCCCGTGCTATATGGTTGTCCTCATTTTGTGATCTGATGTAATTTTCCCATGTGTTGCAAATCCTAACCTCTATCATGTTAGGAGCCCTGGTGGTGCAATGGTTAAGAGTTCAGCTGCTAATCAAAAGGTCAGAAATTCAAAATCCACCAGCTGCTCCTCAGAAACTCTAAGGGGCAGTTCTATTCTGGTAGGGTCACTATGAGTTGGAATTGACTCTGACAGCAACAGGTTTGGGTTTTCAGTTGTTGTCGTTATGATGTAAATGAGGCAGGATTAGAGGCAGTTATGTTAATGAAGCAGGACACAATCTACAGAATTAAGTTGTATCTTAAGTCAATCTCTTTTGAGATAGAAAAGAGAAGTGATCAGAGAGGAGAGGGACCTCATTACCACCAAGCAAGAAGAGCCAGGAGTGGAGTGTGTCCTTTAGACCTGGGGTCCTGGCACTGAGAAGCTCCTAGACCTGAGGAAGATTGATGGCAAAGACCTTCCCCCAGAGCCAACAGAGACAGGAAGTCTTCCCCTGGAGCTGGCTCCCTGAATTTGGACTTCTAGCCTCCTACACTGTGAATGAATAAATTCCTGTTTGTTAAAGCTATCCACTTGTGGTATTTTGTTACAGCAGCACTAGGACATAGCACTTGCTATAATCTTGCCTGGAATGTTCTTCAAACTGCTTGGTTGGATGGCTACTCAGGTCTCTACCTGTGAATGTCACCCCCACATACAATCTTCTCTGATGAACCTATATAAATAATCCCCAGTCTTTCCATGTTAGTCCTTTACTTAAATAATCTGCACACCATACTTGTTTATTTATTTGTTTAGGGTCTATCTTCCCTCACTAGAATGTGAGCTCTATAAATATAGGAGTTTTGACTTATGCATTGCTTGATAGATATTTGCTAAATGGATGAATGACTGGTTGAGGTACCAAAGAAGGAACAGCCAGGCAGCTATATCCCTTCCCACCTCACCTCCTCACCATGCAGAACACAGCAGAGGCATATGTGTCCAAAAAAGAGTTGTGAGCAGAAAAAGTTGTGGCCAAGAGAAAGGTCAATATGAAGGGAGAAGACAAAATCCAGGAGAAAGGGAAATCCCTTCCACCTTTGAAGATTAGCTAGTGGGCCACTCTCGAGGTACCATTAGAGACAAGTTACGATATACCATGCCAAGATGCATGCTCCATGCTTTCCCACAATTACTAGAGGAAGGCTACAGTATATACAGTGTGTGTGTGTATATATATATATATACACACACACACACATACATACGTAAAACTCTTAGAAGAAAACATAGGGGTAAAGCTTCAGGATCCAGTTTTCAAAAATGGGTTCTTAGGTATGACACCAAAAACATGAGCAGCAAAAGAAAAAATAGATAAACAGGGATTTCATTAAAAAAAAAAAACACATTTGTTCATCACAGGACATTATCAAGAAAGTGAAAATAAAACCTATACAGTGGGAGAAAATATTTGCAAACCATATATCTAATAAAGGTTTAATTAATATCCAGAATAGATAAAGAACTACTATAATTCAGCATCAAAAAGGCAAACAACCCAATGAAATCATGAGCAAAGAACTTGGATGTTTCCAAAGAAATAAAGAAGATACACAAATGGCCAATAAGTACATGAAAAGATAGTTAACATCATTAGTCACAAGGGAAATGTAAACCTAAACCACAATGAGATATCACTTCACACCCACTAAGATCACTATGATTAAAAAAACGAAAAGCTACAGGTGTTAATGAGGATGTGGAGAAACTGGAACCTTCATCAATTGCTGCTGGGAATTAAAATGGTACAGCCACTGTGAAAAACACTCTGGTGGTTCCTCAAAAAGTTAAACATAGAATTAACGTGTGATACAGGAATTCCACTCCCGGGTATATACCCAAAAGAATTGAAAGCAGAAATACAAAGAGATACTTGTACACCAATGTTCACTGCAGCATTATTCACAATAACCACAAGGTGGCAATAGCCTAAATGCACATCAAGAGGTGAATAAACAAAATGTCCTACATACATACAATAGAATATTATTCTGCCATAAAAAGAAACAAACTCCTGATACATGCTACAACATGGATGAACCTTGAAAACATTATGCTGAGTGAAATAAGTTAGTCTCGAAAGGACAAATATTGTATGATCCCACATATATGAAATATCTAGAATAGGCAAGTGTATAGAGACAAAGTTTATTAATGGTTACCAGGGGTGGGCCGGAAGAAGGGGAGAACGGGGACTCATTGCTTAGGAGATATTGAGTTTCTGTTAAAGGTGATGGAAAATCTGGAAATTGATAGTGCTGATGGTTGAACAACACGGCACACATAATTAATTAATGCCATTGAATTGTACATGTCAAGACTGTTAAAATGGCAAAGGTTTCGTTACACATATATTTACCACAATAAAAAATAAAACAAAAAACCTACAGTGAGATACCACTTCACACCCACTAAACCAAAACCAAACCCACTGCCATCGAGTCTATTCCCACTCATAGTGACCCTATAGGACAGAGTAGAACTGCCCTGTGGAGTTTCCAAGGAGTGCCTGGCGGATTTGAACTGCCGACCTTTTGGTTAGCAGCCGTAGCACTTACCCACTATGCCACCAGGGTTTCCACTAGGATAGCTATTATTAAAAAAAGCAGAAAATAAGTGTGGTAAAGAATATGCAGAAATTGGAACCCTCATCCATTGCTGGTGGGAATATAAAATGGTGTAGTCGCTGTAGAAAGCAGTTTGGTAGTTCCTCAAAAAGTTTAACTTAGAATTACCATATGACCCAGCGATTCTACTCCTAGGTATAAACCCAAAAGAAGTGAAAGCAGGTGTTCAAATAAAAGCTTGTACACAATTATTCATAATACCAAAACCAAACAGAGTGCCATCGAGTCGATTCTAACTCATAGCGACCCCATAGGACAGAGTAGAATGGCCCCACAGAGTTTCCAAGGAGCGCCTGGCGAATTCGAACTGCCGATCCTTTGGTTAGCAGCTGTAGCACTTAACCACTACACCACTAGGGTTTCCTATTCATAATAGCACTGTTCAAAATAACCAAAGGTAGAAACAACCTATAAAATGCAGTATATCCATACAATGAAATAATATTCAGCCATAAAAAGAAATGAAGTACTGATACATGCTACAATATGGATGAACCTTGAACACATAAGGCAAAGTGAAAAAAGCTGGACACAAAAGGCCACATATTACATAATTCCATTTACACAAAATACCCAGAATAGGCAAATCCATGGAGACAGAACAGAGATTAGTGGTTGACAGTGGTTAGGTGAAGGGGGAAATTGGGAATGACTGCTTAGTGGGTTTCTTTTTGGGGTGATGAAAAAGTTCTGGAAATAGACACTGTTGATGTATGCACAATATTGTGAATGAACTTAATGCCCATGAATTGTATGCTAAAATGGCTATAACTGTAAATTTTTTGTTATGTGTATTTTACTACAATAAAAAAGAGATAAGAAAAACACAGATTTTCCTGCATCTATCTAGAACAAAAAGAATTTTTTATCTAGAACAAAAAGAAATGAACAGATGAAACATGTAGAGCCCTGGTGATTGGTGGTTCCAACCCACTCAGCAGCTCCGTGGGAGAAAGACCTAGCAATCTGCTTCCACAAAGATTACAGCCAAGAAAACCCTATGGGGCAGTTCTACTCTGTCACATGGGGTCACTATGAGTAGAAAATTGATTTGATGGCACCCAACAACATATATATACATACACACATATGTACATATATATACAAACACATACATATATACATGTATATAAAAAAAATTTTTTATATATATGTTTTTAAAAAATATAAATGGCCTTATAATATATGAATTATTCTGCATATATTTTTTCCTAATGATTTTTCTTGGTGATATATTCCTGCTAACACATAGCAACAGTGAACATTCTTATACATGCCTCTTTGTGCAATGATCAAAAATGTAGATAATGACAGAGAGATGGCTGGGTCATAGGGATAAACACATTTAAAATTTTCAAAGTGCTACACTGTTCTCAAAATAGGCTGCCCTGATTTATACTCCTACCAACATAAAATGAAAATTAGAGTTTCATCAATATTGGGTACTATCAATTTATTTAATATTTGCAAGTCTGATGAGTAAAAATTGTTATCTCATTGTTTAAAAATTTGCATTTCTCTGATTACTAATAAGGTTGAGCATCTTTTCTCATGTTTACAAGGCATTTGTATTTAAACATCTGTGAATTACATGTCCATATGTTTTACTTGTTCTTCCACTGAGCTGTATGATATTTTCTATTGATGTGTAGGAGTTCTTTATATATTCCAGATATTAATCGTTTCTGAGAAAAAAAGGTTGGGAGAAAATATATGCAAAAATAGGCTATTATGAAAAGAGAAAATTAAAAAAATTAAAATTACGATTGCCATATTAAAAAAAAAATAAACATGGCATAATACCAAGGCAGTGATCTGAAATAAAAAGTTGAAGACATATCTGAGAACATAAGGGAAAAAGGAAATTAAAAATGAGTTTAACTATTAAGAGACATGGTTGATATACACAGAAGGCCAAATATCTCCAATAAGTTCTATAAGGAAAGAAGAAAGACAATAAAGAAACAGAAATAAAGTTTATTTGCGCTGAAGAAAGACATATATCTTCAAACTCAAAGGGCCCACAAACAGTAATGTACAGAATGAATGGAAAAACAACATACCTATACACATACTGAAAAAATTTCAGAACTCCAAGATAAACCTCTAGACTTGTGGTATTCGATACAGTAGTTACCACACGTGGCAGTTTAAATTTTAACTATTTAAAATTAAACAATTAAAAATTCAATTCCTCAGTTATACTAGCCCCATTTCAAGTGCTTAATAGTCACAGGTGGTTAGTGGCTGCCCTATCGGATAGCACAGACACAGAACATTTTCTGCATCGTAGAAAGTACTATGGGATAGTACTGGTCTATAGTAAAAACGGAAACCCTGGTGGCGTAGTGGTTAAGTGCTATTGCTGCTAGCCAAAAGGTCTGCAGTTCGAATCTACCAGGTGCTCCTTGGAAACTCTGTGGGGCACTTCTACTCTGTCCTATAGGGTCGCTATGAGTCGGACCTGACTCAACAGCAATGGGTTTGGTTTTGGTTTTTTTATAGTAAAAACAGTTTACCTACAAATGAATGATAATGAAACTGACATCACTCTCACAAGCAACACTGGAGGCTAAAATACAGTGAAACAATGTCTTCTAAATTTTGAAAGGAAAAAAATTGTGATTTTACCATTCTGCACTTAAATCAATCTAGTGTAAAGGAAAATAAAAACATGTTTGGACATACAAAAAAATACTAAACCAATCACCTATCTAGTATATTTGAAAATATTACTCACTGAAGCATTAAAGGGTGGGAAAAAAAAAAAGAAATTCTAGGACACCAGTATGGTCCAGATGTAGCAATGGACACTTGAAGCATATAAAATAATCCTCTTGACCTTGACACTTGAGTCTACCTTGAATAGTAAAATTTAAATGACAGAGAACTATATTTCATTTTTATCGTTTTTAATTACATTATTTGATCACTGGACAACGGACATGATCATAATATAAATGTTGTTCATTGATTTTCAATTCTTAGAATCAACCTACGGAAAAACCACCAATTGTTACAGAACAGAATGTAAATGTTATAAACTTTGCCAATATTAAAACGGTAATATGAGTAATAAAAATTAGGAGGTGTGGGGAAAGAAAAGTGGAAAAAAGGGATAATACAATAATTTTCTATAGCGTTGCTAAGTCGGAATCAACTTGACAACAATAGGTTTGGTTTGTTTTTTTTAAGGAGCCCTGGTGACGCTGTATGTTGGGCTTAATAAGCCAATCACAAAAAACAAATATCATATGTTCCCACTTTTATGAAATGACATGAATAGATAAATATACAGAAACTTACGTTCATCAGTGGTTGCCAGGGGTGGGTGGGGAGGGGGATAGTGGGGGATTCACTCTCTAGATAGTCCAAAAACCAAACCCATTGCCTTCAAGTTGATTCTGACTCATAGTGACCCTATAGGACAGAGAAGAACTACCTCTTAGAGTTTCCAAAGAGTGTCTGGTGGATTCACACTGCTGACCTTTTGGTTAGCAGCCATAACACTTAACCACTACTCCACCAGGATTTCCCTCTAGATAGTAGACACTTATTATATTTGGTGATGGGAAAGGAAACACCAAATGAGGGTGAAGGGTACACAGTTTGATGAAGGTAAAGGATGTCACTAAAATGTACACAAGAAAAAAGGACCTTTGGGTAATTGCTGTGGCATATATAATTTTGCAACAAATAGCAACAACAACCAAAAAATATATGTTAGGGGTACCTATCTACGTATGTAAGTATATATATGTGTATATATATAAAACCAAAACCAAACTCGTTGCCATTGAGTTGATTCCGACTCATAGTGACCCAATAGGACAGAGTAGAACTGCCCCCATAGAGTTTCCAAGGAGTGCCTGGTAGATTCGAATGGCTGACCTCTTGGTTACGAGCTGTAGTGCTTAACCACTATGCCTCCATGGTTTCCGTGTGTATATAGAGGTGTATGCCTATGTATATGTATGTGTGTGTGTGCCTGCATATATATTCACATATATAATAAAATACAGAGGTTACAGTTATGGATATTTCTTAGACATAACCAAACATTTTACGGGATTGGTTTTATGGTTTGAAGGCTTAGGACCACAGTCTCATGGGACAACTCGGTCAGTTGGTATAATATATAGTTCATAAAGTTTATATTCTACATCTTAGTTTGGAGAGTAGTGTCTGGGGTTTTAAAACCATGCATGCGGCCATCTAAGGTATAGCTATTGGTCTCACTCTTCCGGAACAAAAGAGAACAAAGGAAACCAAACACTCAAAGAAGAAACTAGTCTACAGGACTAATAGTCTACACAAACCATGGCTTCATCTACCCTGAGACCAGAAGAACTAGATAGTGCCTGGCTACCACTACCGACCACTCTGATCAGGGTCACAATAGATGGACCTTGACAGAAGGGGAGAAAATGTAGAACAGAATCTCAAATTCTTAAAAAAATTCAGGCTTACTAGGCTGGTTGAGACTTGAGAACTCCCTGAGACTACTGCCCTGAGATATTCTTTAAACCTTGAACCAAAACTAACCCCTGAGGTCACCGCATAGCTGAATCACAGATTAGCTCACAAAACAAAGAATATCACCCGTGAGTACCACGCTCCTTTAAAAAATCACCTATATGAGACCAAACGGTCAACAATTACTTTAAGGCTAAGAGGAGAATGTAAGGGGGCAGGCAAACTAGATTAATGGAAATGGAACAATCAGAACGGAAATGATGAGAATGTTCACACATTGTGAAGAATGTAACCAATGTCACTGAACAACGTGTGTAGAAATTGTTGAATGGGAACCTAAACTGCTGTGTAAACCTTCACTGAAAACACAATGAAATATCATTAAAAAAAATAAGAAGCTATCTAGCATGTCTTATTTAATGGAACTGAAAATTAATGAAAGTGTGCTATAATACTCTTCCACCTTCCATTTCTACTAAAAATCTATCTGGGTAGGCCCAGCCCATAATGTTTCCTGATTCTCATCCAACTAGAAGTAATACCTAGTTCTTGTGTATTTATACCTCTTTTTGAGTATTTCTTACATCCTATCCTGCAAAGCAGTCATTTGTGAATATCATCTACTCCACTCAACTATGTCTTTTGGCATCAAGGGCATGTCATTCTCTATCCTTGTGTATGTCCTCAGCCACTGCCTTGAAGAAGGTATAAATAAAAGGTTATTATATTAAATTTATGGAGCCCTGGTGGCACAGTGGTTAAGAGCTCAGCCGCTAACCAAAAGGTCGGCAGTTCGGATCCACCAGCTGCTCCTTGGAAACCCTATGGGGCAGTTCTACTCTGTACTATATGGTTGCTATGAGTTGGAATCAACTTGATGGCAACGAGTTTTTTTGTTTGTTTGTTATGTTAAATTTAAAAAAAAAGAATGAAAAGAAAACTAATAACAGGCATTTTAAGTGGAAATCTAAAAGTTCTTCCTACCCACTAAAACAATCCATAAATCAGTTTCTTTCCTGTCATTAATAAATACAGATATTGCTTATAAGTTCCTAGTTAATTTACCAAAGGGCTCTCTTACCAAAGACAGTTCTGCCATCTCTACTGAGCAGTTCTGGGTACCTGCAGAGTAAGTCGTGGCCTTCTTAAATACCTGTGACCTCAGAATTTTGTGATAGATAACTGCACTTCAAAGCACAGAATTTTAGAAAAAGCATTGCTTTAAAAGCATAAGCAAATGATAAGAAATTGGTTAGAAAGAATGGTACTTACATGCAAACACAATTTGCTGGGCACAGAAGTTATCACATTCAGGTCCCTTTTGAACACTGATAGGTTAGCAGGCTGACTCACAGCCACATTGGACAGAATCTTAGAGCCTCTCTCCTGAAAATTAGAGGATTGTGCAGGACTATCTTGAATTCCACAGTGACTGATGGCTATGACTTCTGGCACTGAACAGGACAGTGTATCTTCAGCAGAGGAAGAAAATGGAGAGTCTATGCTTTGGGTATCCTTCTGACTCTCAGGATAGATGACAGATATACTATGCTCCTGATAGAGCAAGTTTCTTAATTTTTCATCCAGAGTTTTAATTCGGTTGTCTGCAAACTCCATTTTTGGAGGTCTTTCCCCATCTGATTCCAGGATAGTCGTAGGTAGAAAGGTAGTTGGTTCAAGGCCTGGGGTCTGAGTGGGAATGACTGTTTTAAGAGAACTTGCTTCAGTGTTCACTGTGGTTTCTCCTTCTTGGTAAATAAATTCTGCATCCATAGTTGGCTGCTGTACCAATAAGGATTGAGGCTTTTGATCAGACATAAATGCTGGAGTTGTAAGAGAGTTACCAGCAATCTGAGTTGACTCTCCGGGATGGGTCATAAGTATATCAGCTTGACTGGCAGCTTGACGATACGGATACACAGGTAGGAATATGCATGCCTGGTTGGTGAATCCCTCACATTCAACTGGAATGGCACAAACTGAAGTAGTAGTATAACTGGAACTACTAGTAACTGGTGCCAATATCTGCCTGTCATCTTCCACTTGATAAAGTAGAGCTGGCTGCTCAGTTTCTACCCTAGCATATTCAGAAATCTTACCATCAACTAAATCCTTGTGTTCTGACTCGAAGGTAAAAAGTGCATGCTGGCATGGATTATTTTCTATAGTGGGCAGTGTGTCTTGTGATATTTCCTTATTACTTGTGTTTCTTTGACCTGAAATAATAATAAAGAATGGATGAGCATGTATTAGTAAGTTCAAAGCATGGACTGGTACCAAAACTCAACAGAGATAGGAAGAACAAAAGGCAAATGAGAACCTGTGTGAAAGTACTCTTGTAAATAAGACTCGAAATATACAGAATTCAATCTGTCAAAGAAAAAAAACTTTCTTTATCTCATAAATATTACATTAAAAGTAGTTTAAGTAAAATCCTAATATTAATGTACTCAAAAAAGCTCATGAAAATTCTTACAAGCATAAAGCACTCAGGAAAACAAGTTAAAGATATGGTATATATTTTACATCTCCATTCCTCAGAGTCTGGATAAAGCTGCCAGAGTATTAAAACTTACTATAAAGTGGCTGTAGCCCAGGAACTATAGACAGAGAATGCTGAAGAGGAGGAGACTGAGCCTCATGATTTCTTATTGTTTGATTGATACAGAATCGCCACCGACCAACTGGGGATGACTGAGGGGCAGACTCATCTGTAGAAAAAAATGAACACATTATTAAGTAACTATCAATTTTTTCACCTTACTAAGGAAACTATTTTAAAACACCATTTTGTCTTATACTTCTACTTCCAACAGCACTAGGATATGTGTAATTTATAAGACCAGGCCCTGCAACCTGACAGTCTAATGACCTAAGCACAAGATATCTTTAGAGTAGGATTTTAGACTTTACTGAAACAAATACTGTATCAACAGCGATTAGAAGTAAGGCCTTTTTTGAAAAAATGGAAAGCACCTTTTTCCATTAAAACCTGTATCTTTTATTCTGTATCCTGATTATGCTGGTGATTAAAGAAACCTGGGCGAGTATTAAAATTCACAGAACTGTTCACCAAAAAAAGTCAATTTTGTTGTATGCTGGTTTTTTAAAAAAAATAAAATAAACACCTACACCTTTACTCCTACTTTGTAAATTTATTCAAATAAGTAACTCTCTTTTATATTTTACCCTATGTTGTCAGCCAGAAACTTGCCCAGACCAGGCAAATAAGACACAGGATCCAGGCATACTGTCATGGATTGAATTGTGTCCCACCAAAGTATCTGTCAAACTGGCTTGGTAATGATTCCCAGTATTGTATGATTATCTACCACTTTGTCATCTGATGTAATTTCCCTGTGTTGTAAATCCTATCGCTATGATTTAATGAGATGGATTAGCAGCAGTTACACTGATGAGATCTACAAGATTAGATAGCATCTTAAGCCAATCTCTTATGAGATATAAAAGACAGAAGCAAGTAGACAGATGGGGGGACCTCATTCCACCAAGAAAGCAATGCCAGGAGCAGAGTGCATCCTTTGGACTCAAGGTTCCTGCATGGAGAAGCTCCTCGTCCAGGGGATGATTGATGACAAGGACCTTCCTCCAGAGCCGACAGACAGAGAAAGCCTTCCCCTGGAGCTGATGCCCTGAATTTGGACTTCTAGCCTACTAGACTGTGAGAAAATAAATGTCTTTTTGTTAAAGCCACCTACGTGTGGTATTTCTGTTATAGCAGCACTAGATGATTAAGACACATACTAACACAGTCAAACTAAATTTCAGGTTAATGGCATCTGGTTCCATTACTCCTACACCACATTTTGCCTCTTCATGTCAATATAATTCCTTGAGAGAGCTTCATTTGTCTATGGCCCTTTTCCCTCTCCCAGATACTCCTAATATATCCATGACCAGAGCTGAGAAGAACAAAGATATGAAGTAATCAGGAAAGAAAACAGAACACCCCATTTCAGTCCCTGACAGTTTATCCAGTATCTGATTTATAAAAACTTATCAGTGATGACAGCAGGTTAAGGAAGATCACTAGTGAAATGAAATCAAGATATGAATGACTATTAAAATATGTGGCAAACTTAGAACATAATGATTTCAATTAGAAAGTTTCTGTCCCTCTCATATCAGGGGAAGAAAAAACTTACAAGTTAAGTTTCAAACAGTTAAGCTGTTAAAAGACATCAGTACTGTGACGGCTTTTCTGGTAACACCATATGACAAATCAGAAATAAGTTAATGATACAGAAAACCAGTACTTGGAAGAAATTTGGAGAATGGTTTCTTACTTCTGGGTTATAAGGTCATTTCAAGATGTGGGAGAACCTACATTAACAATTTATCAACTCCTTTATTGGCTAATATCTTTTCCAAAGACGGTCTGTAAATTAAAGTTTCCAAACGTCTCGCTTCAAAAGCCAAATGGTAAATTTTATTAAATATACTTACTGGTGGTTTGAGTGGATGCAGAAATTATCTGTACTTGTTCAGATGATCCTGTCTGAATTAAAAATGAATATATAAATAAAGAAGCTCCTGATATATAACCAAGAAGACCTATTTACTAAATAATTGCTCTTACTTGGTTACTGTTGGATTCCACAGTAAGAGAGTCAACTCCAATGGCTCTTTCTGCAGCAAATTGGACATGAAGGATCTCCTGGGCTTGACCTACAATAGCCCTCAATTCTTCTACAAATTTTTCTTTCTCAATTTCCAGCACAAAGTTATCTTCGACCTGCCAAAAAAGTAATTCTAATCATGAAAATGAACTTAGTTTCTTCAAAATTAAATATTGCATCAATGATGACCACAATGAAGAACAATTTTAAAATTGAACATTTAGGTCCAAATGCCACAACAGAGTTAACAAACACAAGTAATAAAATGCCACACAACACATTAAATTATTGTTTCTATTTTGACAACCCCCCCATATATCTATCAGTTTGTCGTATTGTGGGGGCTTGTATGTTGCTGTGATGCTGGAAGCTATGCCAGCGGTATTCAAATATCAGCAGGGTCAACCATGGTGGACAGGTTTCAGCTGAGCTTCCAGACTAAGACAGACTAGGAAGAAGGACCCGGAGGTCTAATTCTGAGGAGAGTTAGCCAGTGAAAACCTTATGAATAGCAGCGGAACACTGTCTGATACAGTGCTGGAAGATGAGCCCTTCAGGTTGGAAGGCACTCAAAAGATGACTGGGGAAGAGCTGCTTCCTCAAAGTAGAGTAGACCTTAATGATATGGATGTAGTCAAGCTTTTGAGACCTTCATTTGCTGATGTGCCATGACTCAAAATGAGAAGAAACCACTGCAAACATCCATTAATAATCAGAACCTGGTATGTACAAAGTATGAATCGAGGAAAAATGAAAATTATCAAAAATGAAATGGAATACATAAAGATCGATATCCTAGGCATTGAACTGGACTGGTATTGGTCATTTTGAATCAGACAATCACATGGTCTACTATGCCGGGAATGAAAACTTGAAGAGGAATGGCATTATATTCATCGTCAGAAAGAACAGTTCGAGATCTATCCTGAAGTACAACACTGTCAATGATAGGATAATATCCATACAGCTACGAGAAAGACCAGTTAATACAACTATTTTTCATTCAAATTTTCACATCAACAACTAAGGACAAAGATGAAGAAATTGAAGATTTTTATCAAATTGTGCAGCCTGAAATTGATGGAACATGCAACAGAATGCACTGATAATTACTGATGATGGGAATGCAAAACTTGTAAACAACGGTGAAGGCTAAGTAGTTGGAAAAGATGGCCTTATTGAGTAGAAACCATGCTTGAGATCACATGACTTAATTTTGCAAGACCAATGACTTCTTCACTGCAGATACCTTTTTAAACCAACATAAACGGTGACTATACACAGAGACCTTGCCGGATGGAATACAAAGGAATCAAATCAACTACATCTGTAGAAAGAGATGATGGAAAAGCTCAATATCATCAGTCAGAACAAGGCCGGGGCAGACTGCAGATCAGACAATCACTTACTCATATGCAAGTTTAAGTTGAAACTGAAGAAAATTACTAGTCCATGAGAGCCAAAATACAACCTTGAGCATATTCCACCTGAATTTAGAGACCATCTCAAGAATAGATTTGACATGTTCAACACTGATGACCAAAGACCAGATGAATTGTGGAATGACATCAAGGACATCATACATGAAGAAAGCTAGAGGTCATTAAAAAGACAGGAGAGAAAGAAAAGACCTAAATGGATATCAGAAGAGACTCTGAAACTTGCTCTTGAATGTCGAGTACCTAAAGCAAAAGGAAGAAATGATAAAGTAAAAGAGCTGAACAGAAGATTTCAAAGACTCAAGAAGACAAAGTAAAGTATTATGATGACGTGTGCAAAGACCGGGAGATGGAAAACCAAAAGGGACAAAAACTCTTGGCATTTCTCAAGCTGAAAGAACTGAAGAAAAAATTCAAGCTTGGAGTTGCAATACTGAACGATTCTATGGGGAAAATATTAAATGATGCAGGAGGCATCAAAAGAAGCTGGAGGGAATACACAGAGACACTACACCAAAAAGAACTGGTCGATGTTCAACCATTTCAGGAAGTAACATGTGATCAGGAACTGATGGTACTGAAGGAAGAGGAGCAAGCTTCACTGAAGGCATTAGCAAAAAACTGGGCTCTGGGAACTGACAGAATACCAACTGAGAAGTTTTAACAAATGGATGCAGCGCTAGGTGTGCTCACTTGTCTATGCCAAGAATTTGAAAGCCAGTTACCTGGCCAATCAACTGGAAGAGACCCATATTTATGTCCATTCCCAAGAAAGGTGATCCAACCGAATGTGGAAATTAGTGAACAATATCATTAATATCACATGCAAACAAAAGTTTGCTGAAGATCATTCAAAAGTGGCTGCAGCAGTATATCAAGAGGAAATTGACAGAAATTCAAGCCGGATGTAGAAGAGGACATAGAACTGGGGATATCACTGCTGATGTCAGTCAGGTGGATCCAGGCTGAAAGCAGAGAATACCAGAAAGATGTTTACCTGTGTAAAGGCATTCGACTGTGTAGATCAGAACAAATTATGGATAACATTGTGGAGAACAGGAATTCCGAACACTTAATTGTGCTCATGAGGAATCTGTACATAGATCAAGAGGCAGTTGTTCGGACAGAACAAGAGGATACTGATTGGTTTAAAGTCAGGAAACCTGTGCATCAGGGTTGTATCCTTTCACCACACCTATTCAATCTGTATGCTGAGCAAATAATCCAAGAAGCTGGACTATATGAAGAACGGGGCATTAAGGATTGGAGGAAGATTCATTAACAACCTGTGTTATGCAGATGACACCACCTTGCTTGCTGAAAGTGAACAGGACTTGAAGTACTTACTGATGAAGCTCAAGGACCACAGCTTCAGTGTGGATTACACCTCAACATAAAACCAAAATCCTCACAACTGGACCAATAAACAACATCATGATAAATGGAGAAAAGATTGAGGTTGTCAAGGATTTCATTTTACTTGGATCCACAATAAACGTCCATAGCAGCAGCAGTAATGAAATCAAAAGATGCATTGCATCAGACAAATCTGCTGCAAAAGACCTCTTTAAAGAGTTGAAAAGCAAAGATGTCACCTTGAGGACTAAGGTGCGCCTGACCCAAGCCATGGTGTTTTCAATCACCTCTCATACATGTGAAAGCTGGACAATGAATAAGAAAGACTAAAGAAGAACTGACATCTTTGAATTGTGGTGTTGGTGAAGAAAACTGAATATACCATGAACTGCCAAAAGAACGAACAATCCTGCCTTGGAAGAAGTACAACCAGAATGTTCCTTAGAAGGAAGGATGGTGAGAATACGTCTCACATACTTTGGACATGTTATGAGGAGGGATCAGTCCCTGGGGAGTGACATCATGCTTGGTAAAGTAGAGGGTCAGCAAAAAAAAGAAGACCCTCAACGAGATGGATTGACACTGGCTGCAACAATGGGCTCAAGTAAAACAATGATTGTGAGGATGGCACACAACCAGGCAGTGTTTCATTCTCTTGTGCATAGGGTTGCTATGAGTTGGAAGAGACTTGGCACCTAACAACAACAATAACAACAATTTTGACACCACAGACACTTGTGAGATTGGCAATACCTATTAAAGAAATCAGCATTAAAAAAAAATCTAGGGTTGTATATATGGCTTGGAAACCCTGCTGGTGCAGTGGTTAAGAGCTAAGGCTGCTAACCAGAGCTATGGCTGCTAACCAAAATGAAAAAAAAAAAAAAGGAAGGCGGTTTGAATTCCATCAGGCACTCGGAAACATTATGGGAAGTTCTACTCTATCCTATAGGGTCTCTATGATTCGGAATTGACTCAACGGCAACAAGTTTGGTTTTTGATATATGGATTGTCATTTGAAGACCATAACTGAGACAACGTATATGTTTAAAATTAGGATGGCTAAACTCAAAAGCTTTTAAA
Source organism: Elephas maximus indicus (assembly GCF_024166365.1). Classification (NCBI taxonomy): domain Eukaryota; kingdom Metazoa; phylum Chordata; class Mammalia; order Proboscidea; family Elephantidae; genus Elephas; species Elephas maximus. The sequence goes on along the minus strand of NC_064846.1, from coordinate 113,977,999 downwards.
TCACAAAATCAAACACCTCAAAAGATGTTAAAAAATGGTCCAGAACATCTTATATGAGGATTAAACATTCATGGGAAACACCCATGAAGAGAAAGTTCAGAAAATACTGTGTTTAACATGAGGCAGAACTGACATAATGATTAACATTTAAAATGTTTAATTCTGCTTGACAAGGAATGCATATCCAATGAAAATTGGCAGTAAGAAAAACATTTATACATTCTCCCTGCCACCCTAGCCCAAACTCAACAAAAAAGGGGAAAATACTAACTGAAGCCTAACAATTCAAAGAGGGCCCCTGGTGATGCAGTCATTAAGCACCCAGCTGCTAACCAAAAAGTTAGTGGTTCAAACCCACCAGTTACTCCTTGGAAGAAAGATGCAGCAGTCTGCTTCTACAACCTTGGAAACCCGATGGGGCAGTTCAAACAATTCAAAGAAAATATGAAAACTAAATAAAATGATGAAATAATTTGAGCACCTATATGCAAGATGTTAGTACACATTAGACTCATCCAGGGAGCTTTACAAACTATTGAGGCTTAGGCCCCACTTCCATAGATTCGGCTTTAATTAGGGACTCAAAAAATGGGATTGTTTTTAAAAAGCTCTTCAGATGATTTTAACAAGCAGCCAGAAAGAACCACTCATCTAGATTATCTCTTAATGAGCTACCCCTCCTTTATATTTTCCAGATAAATAAATTTAATCCAGAGGAGATGTAGTGAGTCACCCTTGATCATAAACTCTTTGGCCTGTACAAAATTTAAAAAACAGGACACTAAAAAGAAGATGGCTCTGAATAAAAGGGGGGAGAGTTAGGGTGAAAAAGAGGCAGAAAATTCTGAAGGGAAATAGTTTCGCTTTATTGTACTTACCATATAGTCTGCAATATCCTCTGGAGCATCACCATCAACATCAAACTTAAAGGTGACCATCTTGTTGTTGTGTGTCTCCAGCTGACACTCCACCATGTTGTCTCCAGAGGTTGACACCTGAGCACAAACATTTTACCAGTTTAAATGTCATTGTCTTCTCCATGCAAATTGTGCAGGGAAGATCTAGATGAATTCACTACAATACATGGGGGAAATGGTTTAAATGGTTCAGAATCTAAAAAGATCGTTTTTCCCTTGGTGAAGTACTACCTAAACTGTCATTCTGTGACAAAGCTAAGAAGCTCAAATTACTTAGCAAAAAATGAGTTAGGAATGTGATCCTGTGTTAGTGGGAAAGAGAAGTGAACACAACTTTTTTTTTTCTTTTTCATTGTACTTTACATTAAGGTTTACAGAACAAATTACCTTCTCATTAAACAGTTAGTACACATACTGTTTTATGACATGGGTTAACAACCCCACAACATGTCAACACTCACCCTTCTCGACCTTGGTTCCCTATTACCAGCTTTCCTGTCACCTCCTGCCTTCTAGTCCTTGCCCCTGGGCTGTTGTGCCTCTTTGGTCTCGTTTTGTTTTATGGGCCTCTCTAATCTTTGGCTGAAGCATGAATCTCAAGAGTAGCTTTGAGGGTGTCTGGGAGCCATACTGTCGGGGTTTCTCCAGTCTCTGTAAGGCCAGTAAGTCTGGTCTCTTTTTTTGTGTAAGTTAGAGTTTTGTTCTACATTTTTTCCAGCTCTGTCTGGGACCCTTTATTGTGCTCCCTGTCAGAACAGTCAGTGGTGGTAGCCAGGTACCATTTCGCTGTACAGGACTCAGTCTGGTAGATGCTGTGGTAGTTGTGGTACATTAGTCCTTTGGACTAATCTTTCCCTTGTTTCTTCAGTTTTCTTCATTCTGTCTTGCTCCCAAAGGGGTGAGACCAGTGGAGTACGTTAGATGGCCGCACACAGGCTTTTAAGACTCCAGATGCTACTCGTCAAAGTAGAATGTAGAACATGTTCTTCATAAACTATGCCAATTGAGCTAGATGTTCCCAGAGAACACAGTCCCCATAGCCCTCATCCCAGCAATTCAGTCCCTCAGGGAGTTTGGATGTGTCTATGGAGCTTCCATGACCTTGCCTTGTACGGGTTGTGCTGGCTTTCTCAGAATTGTGCACTGTTTTACCCTTCACCTAAGTCACCATTTATCTATTGTCTATTTAGTGTTTTTTCATCCCCGTTCCTCCCCTCCCTCTTAACCATCAAAGATTCTTTTTGTGTGTAAACTTTTTCATGAGTTTTTACAGTAATGGTCTCATACAATATTTGTCCTTTTGTGATTGACTTATTTCACTCAGTATAATGCCCTCCAGATTCATTCATGTTATGAGATGCTTCACAGATTCATCATTGTTCTTAATCGTTGTGTAATACTCCATTCCATGTATGTACCATAGTTTCTTTATCCATTCATCTGTTCATGGGCATCTAGGTTGTTTCCATCTTTTTGCTATTGTGAACAATGCTGCAATGAACATGGGTGTGCATGTCTCTATTCGTGTGATGACTCTTAGTTCTCTAGGATATATTTCCAGGAGGAAGACTGCTGGATCATATGGTATTTCTATTTCTAGCTTTCTAAGGAAGCGCCATATCATTTTCCAAAATGGTTTATCATTTTCCATTCCCACCAGCAGTGCATAAGAGTTCCAATCTCCCCGCACCCTCTCCAACATTTGTTATTTCTGTTTTTTTTATTCGAGCCAGTAATGCTGGAGTGAGATGGTATCTCATTGTGGTTTTGATTTGTATTTCTCTAATGGCTAGTGATCTCTAGCATTTCCTCATGTGTCTGTTAGCCACTTGAATGGCTTGTTTGGTGAAGTGTCTGTTCATTTCCTTCACCCATTTTTTAATTCGATTATTTATCTTTCTGTTGTAGAGGTGCTGGATTTTCCTATAGATTAGAGAGATTAGACCTTTGTCTGATTTGTACTAGCCAAAATTTTTTCCTAGTCTTTAGGTGCTCTTTTAACTCTGTCGGTAAATTCTTTTGATGAGCATAAGTGTTTAATTTTTAGAAGATCCCAGTTACCTAGTTTATCTTCTGGAGTTTGGAGTTTGTGTGTTGTTGGCTATGGTTTGTATCCTGTTAATGCCGAGTATTAGTGTCTCTAGTGTTGATCCTATTTTTTATTTTACAAACTTTATTAGTTTTTTGCTTTATATTTGGGTCTTTGATCCATTTTGAATTAGTTTTTGTGTATGGTGTGAGATATGGGTCCTGTTTCATTTTTTTGCAGGTGGGCATCCAGTTTTGCCAATGGCATTTATTAAAAAGACTATCTTTTCCCCATCTGATGGACTTTGGGCCCTTGTCGAAGATCAGGTGACCACAGGCGGATGGGTTGACATCTGGGTTATCAATTCTGTTCCATTGATCAAGGTATCTGTCGTTGTACCAGTACCAAGCTGTTCTGACTACCGTAGCTGTATAGTAGGTTCTGAGGTCAGGTTCTGTGAGTCCTCCTATTTTATTCTTCTTCTGCAACAGTGCTTTACTTATCTGGGGTCTCTTACCTTCCCATATAAAATCAATGATTAGTTTTTACATCTCTTTAAAGAATGTTGTTGGTATTTGGATTGGGATTGCACTGTATTTGTGAATACCTTTGGGTAGAAATGTCATTTTCACAATGTTGAGTCTACCTAGCCATGGGCATGTTATGTTTCTCCATTTATGTAGGTCTCTTTTGGTTTCTTGCAGTCGTGTTTTGTAGTTTTCATTGTATAGGGAGTCTTTGGGATTCCTATGTATAGTATCATATTATCTGCAATAAGGGACAGTTTTACTCCTTCATTACCAATTTGGATGGTTTTTTATTTTTCTTGCTTTATTGCTCTAGCTAGGACTTCCAGAACAATGTTAAATAGGAGTGGTGATAAAGGGCATCCTTGTCTTGTTCCTGTTCTCAAGGGGAATGTTTTTAGTCTCTCGCCATTAAGAATGATGCTGGAGGTTGGTTTTGCATAGATGCGCCATATTATGTTGAGAAATTTCCCTTTTATACCTATTTAATTGGGAGTTTTTATCAGGAATGGGTGTTGGACTTTCTCGAACGCCTTTTCTCCATTACTGAGGTGATCATGTGATTCTTTTCTTTCATTTTATTTACGTGGTTTATTACACTGACTGATTTTCTAATGTGCCCACCTTGCATATCTAATATGAATCCTACTGGGTTGTGGTGTCTTAATTCTTTGATATGATGCTGAATTCTATTGGCTAGAATTTTGTTGAGAATTTTTGCATCTATATTGATAAGATATATTGATAAGAGATATTGCTCTATAATTTTCTTTTTCTGTGACGTCTTTGCCTTGTTTTGGTATCAGGGTTATGCTGGCTTCATAGAATGAATTCGGAAGTATCCCCTCCTTCTGTATGTTCTGAAATATTTTGAGTAGCACTGGTGTAAGCTCTTCTCTGAATGTTTGGTAGAATTCTCTAGTGAAGCCATCTGGGCCAGGGCTTTTTTTTTGTTGGAAGTTTTTTTAAATTACCTTTTCAATCTCTTCTCTTGTTATAAGTCTGTTCAGATTTTCAATATCGATTTGTGTTAGTTTAGGTTGGTAGTGTGTTTCTAGAAATTTGTCCATTTCCTCTAGGTTTTCAAATGTGTTGGAGTCTAGTTTTTCATAATACTCTGTCATGATCCATTTTAATTCAGTTGGGTCTGCTGTAATATCCCCCATTTCATTTATTTGGGTTATTTCTGTTCTCTCCCATTTTTCTTTTGTCAATTTTGTCAGTGGCTTGTCGATTTGGTTGATCCTTTTAAAGAACAAACTTTTGGTTTTGTTGATTCTATTGTTTTCCTATTCACTATTTCATTTATTTCTGCTCTGATTTTCATTATTTCCTCTCTTGTGGTGGCTGTGGGCTTCTTTTGCTGTTCTCTATTTGTTTGAGTTGTGAAGCTAATGTTTTGCTTTTGTCCATTTCTTCGTTTCTGATGCGTGCATGTATTGCTATAAATTGACCTCTGAGGGCTGCCTTTGCTGTGTCCTAAAGGTTTTGGTATGATGCATTTTCATTCTCATTTGATTCTAGGAATTTTTTAATTTCATCTCGAATTTCTTCCATTACCCAGTGATTTTAAAGAAGGGTGTTATTCAGTTTCCATGGAACTGAGTTTTTTTTTCTTTGCTCTTCCTGTTGTTAATTTCTACTTTGATGGTGTTGCAGTCAGGGAAGATACTTTGTATTACTTCAATGTTTTGGATTTGTTGAAGGTTTCTCTGTGCCCTAATATGTGGTCTCTTCTGGAGAATGTTCCATGTGTGTTGGAAGGGAATGTGTACCTTGCAGTTGTTGGGTGGAGTGTCCTATATATGTCTATGAAGTCAAGGTGGCTGATTGTGCCCTTTAGCTCTTCTGTATTTTTGTTGGGATTCTTTCTAGATAAAACACAACTTTTTAAGAAAGGAAAAAAAGTAAAAAATCACTATACTTATGGACAATGAAAAGATCTAAATAAAGTCATTCACTTCCAAAACTCTCTCACCCCCACAAATGACTCTTTAGGAGAAGAAGTTGCACCATAAGAGAAATATAAACTAGTCCAACCTTTCTAGAAACCGACATAGCAACATACATTTAGAAACTTTAAAAATCGTTATATTCCTCAATAAGAAGTCATAGGAGCAGACTCGAGCAATTGGAATGAAGAGTGGGGGACCTGGAGGACAAGGGAATTGACACCAATATACCTGAAATAAATCAGATAAAAGAATTAAAAAAAATGAAGAAACCCTAAGAATCATGTGGGACACTATCAAGAAGAATAACTCGGGTGTGCTTGGAGTCCCAGAACAGGGAGGGATAACAGAAAATACAGAGAGGATAGCTGAAGATCTGTTGGCAGAAAACTTCCCTGACATCATGAAAGACGAAAGGATATCTATCCAAGATGCTCACTGAACCCCATATAAGATTGATCAAAAAAGAAAATCAACAAGACATATTATCATCAAACTTGCCAAAACCAAAGATAAAGAGAAAATTTTAAAAGCAGTCAAGGATAAAAGAAAGGTCTCCTACAAAGGAGAATCAATAAGTTCAGACTATTCAGCAGAAACCATGCAGTCCAGAAGGCAATGGGTTGACATATATAGAGCACTGAAGGAGAAAAACTGCCAGTCAAGGATCATATATCCAGCAAAACTCTCTCTCAAATAAAAAAATATTAAGGTGAAATTAAAACATTTACAGATAAACACAAGCTTAGAGAATTTGCAAAAACCAAACCAAAGCTACAAGAAATACTAAAGGAAATTGGTCAGAAAATCAATAATATCAGATACCAGCACAACACAAGGTCACAGAACAGAACATTCTGATATCAACTCAAATAGGGAAATCTCAAAAACAAATTAAGATTAATTTTAAAAAGAAAAAAATACTCAAAACAGGGAATCATTGAAGTCAATATGTAAAAGATCACAATAATCAAAAAGAGGGACTAAATACAGGAGGCATAGAACTGCCAAATGGAGAGGGAAACAAGGCGATATAGGACAATACGAGTTAGGTTTTCACTTAGAAAAACAGGGGTAAATATTAAGGTAACCACAAAGAGGTATAACAACTCCATAACTCAAAATAAAACCAAGAAAAACATAATGACTCAGCAAACAGAAATTCAATTACTATGAATATGAGGAACACATAATTTACAATGGAAAACGTCTCAGCACAAAAAATAAGTGGAAAAATGAAATTGTCAACAACGCACATAGAAAGGCATCAAAATAACAGCACTAAAAAAAAACACATACTTATCTATAATTATGCTGAATGTAAATGGACTAAATGCACCAATAAAGAGACAGAGAATCTCAGACTGGATAAAGAAACACGGTCCGTCTATATGCTGCCTACAAGAGACACACCTTAGACTTAGAGACACAAACAAACTAAAACTCAAAGGATGGAAAAAATATATCAGGCAAACAACAAACAAAAAAGAGCAGGAGTAACAATATTAATTTCTGACAAAATAGACATTAAAGTTAAATCCACCACAAAGGATAAAGAAGGACACTACATAATGATAAAAGGGACAATTGATCAGGAAGATATAACCATACTAAATATTTATGCACCCAATGACAGGGCTGCAAGATACATAAAACAAACTTTAACAGAACTGAAAAGTGAGATGGACACCTCCACAATTATAGTAGGAGACTTCAACACACCACTTTCGGAGAAGGACAGGACTTCCAGTAAGAAGCTCAATAGAGACACGGAAGACCTAATTGCTACAATCAATCAACTTGACCTCCAAAAAACACAAAATAATAAATGTTGGAGAGGCTGCGGAGAGATTGGAACTCTTACACACTGCTGGTGGGAATGTAAAATGGTACAACCACTTTGGAAATCTATCTGGCGTTATCTTAAACAGAAATAGAACTACCATACAACCCAGAAATCCCACTCTTCGGAATATACCCTAGAGAAATAAGAGCCTTCACACGAACAGATATACGCACACCCATGTTTATTGCAGCTCTGTTTACAATAGCAAAAAGCTGGAAGCAGCCAAGGTGTCCATCAATGGATGAATGGTTAAATAAATTATGGTATATTCACACAATGGAATACTATGCATCGATAAAGAACAGTGAGGAATCTTTGAAACGTTTCATAACATGGAGGAACCTGGAAGGCATTATGCTGAGTGAAAATAGTCAGAGGCAAAAGGACAAATATTGTATAAGACCACTATTATAAGATCTTGAGAAATAGTATAAACTGAGAAGAACACATACTTTTGTGGTTACGAAGGGGGGTGGGAGTGAGGGTGGGAAAGGATTATTTACTGATTAGTTATATAAGAACTACTTTAGGTGAAGGGAAGGACAATACTCAATACAGGGAAGATCAGCTCAACTGGACTGGACCAAAAGCAAAGAAGTTTCCGGGATAAACTGAATGCTTCAAAGGTCAGCGAAGCAAGGGTGGGGGTTCGGGGACTTCTAAGTCAATTGGCAAAATAATTCTATTATGAAAACATTCTACATCCCACTTTGAAGTGTGGTGTCTGGGTTCTTAAATGCTAACAAGCGGCCATCTAAGATGCATCAATTGGTCTCAACCCACCTGGAGCAAAGGAGAATGAAGAACACCAAGGTCACACGATAACTATGAGCCCAAGAGACAGAAAGGGCCACATGAACAGAGACTTACATCATCCTGAAACCAGAAGAACTAGATGGTGCCCGGCCACAACCGATGACTGCCCTGACAGGGAGCACAACAGAGAACCCCTGAGGGAGCAGGAGAACAGTGGGATGCAGACCCCAAATTTTCATAAAAAGACCAGACTTAATGGTCTGACTGAGACTAGAAGAATCCCGGCGGTCATGGTCCCCAAACCTTCTTTTGGCCCAGGACAGGAACCATTCCCGAAGAGAACTCATCAGACATGGAAGGGACTGGACAATGGGTTGGAGAGAGATGCTGATGAAGAGTGAGTTACTTGTATCAGGTGGACACTTGAGACTGTGCAGGCATCTCCTGTCGAGGGGAGATGGGAGGGTAGAGAGGGTTAGAAACTGGCAAAATCGTCACAAAAGGAGAGACTGGAAGGAGGAAGCGGGCTGACTCATTAGAGGGAAAGTAAGTGGGACTATGGAGTAAGGTATATATAAGCTTATATGTGACAGACTGACTTGATTTGTAAACTTTCACTTAAATCACAATAAAAATTATTTTTAAAAAATTGTTATATTCTTTGACCCGCTGATTCCACTTACAAATCTATCATAAGGAAATAATCAATAGATGTATGCAGAGGCAGGGCCAAGATGGCGGAATAGGCAGAAGCTTCCAACGACCCCTCTTACAACAAAGACCCCCCCGAAAATACTGAAACGATTATATTTCTGACAAGCTAGGAGCCCTGAACAGCAAAGGCAAAGTTAGAAAATGGAATGAGCGGCAGGGGGAGGGAGAGATGATTCAGAAGCGAAGAGGACTTGTTGGACATGAATCACTAGGATCCCTCAGGTACCACTCCCAGGAGTGGCTGCGGCAGGCGAGTGGTAGCGTTCGATTCCATTTTCCTCAGGGAGAAGCAGCCAGCCACACAGTGTACTCTCACCTCCGGAACCAGAAAAGAATGGCACTCTCGGGAAAAACTAAGTACTTGCGGATATTTTACCATGCCCCCTGCCCCCAAGCCGGCTTCAGAGGCTGTTGATTCCCCTGGGCCAGAGATAGGCCCTATTGAGTGCTGGGAACCATTCAACCGGCCTTGGAGAAGGAAAAAATTCACAATTGGGGGAAAAGACAATTTGCCACCTCCACTAACCTGAGGATTTCAGGACAGAAGTGGCTCCTATCCAGACATAAACGGTCCGTAACTTTGAATACCCTTCCCCTCTGCATGGACATGTGTGGGCCTATTTTGGGAGATTAGGCCCTTCTTCACAGACTGCAACTGTTTCAGCTGGGCAGTAGAGAGGTGGGTGTTTGATGTTTGACATTGCTTTGCCTACTAAACAGGATCCTCACCTATGCACATCAGGGGCCTAAGGACTGGTGGCTCCACTCAGGTCGCCCAGCCTCCTGCAACAGGTGTCCAAGGATAACTGGTACCTCCCAGTCCTTACAACCAAAAACACTGGGTGCCCATGGTCTGTCTTCACAACACACCCACCTCTACACTCTAGGGAAGAGGGATGTGCTTTCCTCAGAGACACTAGGGAGATGATTCTCAGCCCCAAGCCTTGTTCAGTGCGTGATCCCCTGCTGAAACTGGATACCGGTACCTACGCCAAACACCCCTACCCTCTAATACCGTAGGGCAGAGCCTGTACCACACACCAGAGCTGAATCCATACAAGAAAAGTGAATGGACTCCAAGACTGATATATCTGATAACAGCTCTAGCCATCTGGTGACAGGAAGTCAGAGCTTCAAAGGCAAAAATAATCAAGCTAGCTCACTAAAGCAATCCACTTGGGCATATCAAAGCAAAACAAACAAGCTATGATAAAATAAGTAAACATAAAATTAATATAACTTACAGATGGCTCAGAGACAACAGTCAGTATCAAATCACATAAATAAACAGACCATGTCTGGTTCAACAAGCTCTCAAAACAAAGAATCAAGTGATCTACTAGATGAAAGTGCCTTCCTTGCATTACTCTATGCAGAATACAAAAGATTAATACACACAATCCTTCAAGAGATCAGGCAATACGCAGAACAAGCGACGGAACACACAGATAAGACAGCTGAAGAAATTAAAAAGGTGATTCAAGAAAATAATGAAAAATTTAACAACCTGCAAAAATCCATAGACAGCAATCAGACATTCAGAACTAGCAATCAAATTACAGAATTAGACAATTCAATAGAAAGTCAGAGGAGAAGAACTGAGGAATGGGAAGGCAAAATTGGTAAGCTTGAAGATAAAGCACCTGGCACCAATATTTGAAGAAAAATCAGATAAAAGAATTTTAAAAAATGAAGAAAGCTTAAGAACCACATGGTACTCTATCAAGAGAAATAACCAACCTAGGAGTGGCTGGAGTACCAGAACAGGGAGGGATAGCAGAAAATACAGAGAGAATTGCTGCAGACTTGTTGGCAGAAAACTTCCCTGATATCATGAAAGATTAGAAGATATCTATCCAAGATGCTCATCAAACTCCACATAAGGTAGATTTTAAAAGAAAGTCACCAAGGAATATTATAATAAAACTTGCCAAAACCAAAGACAAAGAGGGAATTTTAAGCAGCAAGGGATAAATGAAAAGTCACCCACAAAGGAGAGTCAATACGAATAAGCTTGGACTACTTGGCAGAAACCACGCAGGCAAGAAGGGAATGGGGTGACTTATATAAAGCATTGAAGAAAAAATCTTTCCAGCCAAGAATCATATATCCAGCAAAACTGCCTCTCAATTATGAAGGTGAATTCAGGACATTTCCAGATAAACAGAAGTTTAGGGAATTCGCAAAAACCAAATCAAATCCATAAGAAATACTAAAGGGAGTTCTTTGGTTAGAAAATCAATAACATCAGGTATCAACCCAAGACTAGGACATTGGACAGAGCAATCAGATGTCAACCCAGACAGGGAAATCACAAAAATAAGTCAAGATAAAAAAACACTCAAAACAGGGAAACAGCTTTGGTATCATGTAAAAGAAGACAACATTAAAACAACAAAGAGGGACTAAGAAATGTAGTCACAGATCTTTCATATGGAGAGGAAGACAAGGCAATATAAAGGAATAAAGGACAGCTTTAAACGTAGAAAAGCAGTGGTAAATATTAAGGTATCCACAAAGGAGATTAACTATCCTATGCATCAAAATAAAATACAGCAAAAAATAATGACTCAGCAGAAAAAAAAATCAACAAAAGCGAGTAAGAGGAAAAGACAACATATAAACTACTCAGCACAAAAAATTAAGTGGAAAAAGAAACTGTCAACAACACGCAAAAAAAGACATCAAAATGACAGCACTAAATTCATACTTATCCATAATTATGCTGAATGTACATGGACTAAATGCACCAATAAAGGGACAGAGACTGGCAGGATAGATAAGAAAACACAATCTGTCTATATGCTGCCTATGAGAGACACATCTTAGACTTGGGGACACAAAGAAACCAAAATTCTAAGGATGGAAAAAAATATCTCAAGCAAACAACAATCAAAAATGAGCAGGAGTGGCAATATTAATTTCTGACAAAACAGACATTAAAGTTCAATCCCCCACAAAGTGTAAGAAAGGACACTATATAATGATCAAAGGGACAATATATCAGGAGTATATACCCATATTAAATATTTATGCACCCAATGACAGGGCTGCATTTGCATAGAGCAAACTCTAACAGGATTGAAAAGTGAGATACACAGCGCCACAATTATAGTAGAAGACTTCAACTCACCACTTTTGGTGAAGATCAGGACATCCAGAAAGAAGCTCAATAAAGACACGGAAGACCTAAATGCCTAAATCAACCAACTTGACCTTATAGACATAGACAGAACACTCCACCCAAACAGCAACCAAGTATCCTTTCTTTTCTAGTGCACATGGAACATTCTCTAGAATAGACCACGTAGTAGGTCATAAAGCAAGCCTTAGCAGAATCCAAAACACTGATTACAAAGCATCTTCTCTATCCATAAGGCCATAAAAGTAGAAATCAATAAGAGAAAAAGCTGGAAAAAGAAATCAAACACTTGGAAATAGAACAACACCCTGCTCAAAAAAGACTGGTTATAGAAGACATTAAGGATGGAATAAAGATTTTTACTGAATCCAATGACAATGAAAACATATCCTATCGGAACCACTGGCACACAGAGAAAGCAGTAATCACAGGTCAATTTATATGAACAAATGCACACCTACAAAAAGAGCATAGGCCCAAAATCCATGAATTATCGCTAAACCTTGAACAAATAGAAAGAGAGCAACAAAAGAAACCTTCAGGCACCAGAAGAAAGCAAATAATAAAAATTAGAGCAGAATTAAATGAAATAGAAAACAGAAAAACAATTGAAAGTATTAACAAGACCAAAAGCTGGTTCTTTGAAAAAATTAACAAAATTGATAAACCACTGGCCAAACTGACAAAAGAAAAACAGAAGAGGAGGCAAATAACCCAAATAAGAAATGAGATGGGCGATATTACAACTGACCCAACTGAAAATGAAAGAATCATATCAGATAACTAGGAAAAATTGTACTCTGACAAATTTGTAAACCTAGAAGAAATGGATAAATTTCTACAAACACACTGCCTGCCTAAACTAACAAAAACAGAGGTAGAACAACTAAATAGACCCATACCAAAAGAAGAGATTGAAAAGGTAATCAAAAAACTCTCAACAAAAAAAGCCCTGGTCCAGACGGCTTCACTGCAGAGTTCTACCAAACATTCAGAGAAGAATTAACACCTCTACTACTAAAGGTATTTCAGAGCATAGGAAAGGACGGAACACTCCCAAACTCATTCTTTGAAGGCAGCGTATCCCTGATATCAAAACCAGGTAAGGACACCACAAAAAAAGAAAATTACAGATCTATATCCCTCATGAACTTAGATATAAAAACCCTCAACAGAATTCAACTACATATTAAGAAAATAATTCACAATGACCAAGTGGGATTCATACCAGGTATGCAGGGATGGTTGTACATTACAAAACAATTAATGTAATCATCACGTAAATAAAACAAAAGACAAGAATCACATGATTTTATGAATTTCTGCAGAAAAGGCATTTGACAAAGTTCAACACCCATTCATGATAAAAACTCTCAGCAAAACAGGAATAGAAGGAAAATTCCTCAACAGAATAAAGGGCACTTTTACAAAGCCAACATCATCCTAAATGGAGAGAGTCTGAAAGCATTCCGCTTGAGATCGGGAACCAGACAAGGATGCCTGTTATCACCACTCTTATTCAGCATTGTATTTTACGTCCTAGCCAGAGCAATTAGGCTAGATAAAGAAATAAATGGCATCCAGATTGGCAAGGAAAAAGTAAAATTATCTCCTTTTGCAGAGGACATGATCTTATACACAGAAAACTTTAAAGAATCCACAGGAAAACTACTGAAACTAATAGTTCAGCAGAGCATCCAGATACAAGATAGACATACAAAAATAAGCTGGATTCCTCTACACTAACAAAAAGAACATCGAAGAGGAAATCGCCAAATCAATACGATTTACAGTAGCCCCCAGGAAGATAAAATACTTAGGAATAAATCTTACCAGAGGTGTAAAAGACTTATACAAAGAAAACTGCAAAACACTTCTACAAGAAACTAAAAGAGACCTACATAATTGGAAAAACATACCTTGCTCATGGATAGGAAGGCTTAACGTTGTAAAAATGTCTATTCTACCAAAAGCGATCTATAGATACAATGCAATTATGATCCAAATTCCAATCATATTTTTTAATGAGATTGAGAAAGAAATCACCAACTTCATATGGAAGGGAAAGTGGCCCCGAATAAATAAAGCATTACTGAATAAGAAAAACAAATTGGGAAGCCTCACTCTACCTGATTTTAGAACCTATTACACCGTCACAAGAAACCCTGTTGGCGTACTGGTTAAGTGGTACAGATGCTAACCAAGAGGTCAGGAGTTCGAATCCGCCAGGTGCTCCTTGGAAACTCTATCGGGCAGTTCTACTCTGTCCTAGAGGGTCGCTATGAGTCAGAATCAACTCGACGGCAGTGGGCCTTAGGTTTTAGTATACCACTACAGTAGTCAAAACAGCCTGGTACTGATAAAACTACAGATACACAGACCAACGGAACAGAATTGAGAATCCAGACATAAATCCATCCACATATGAGCAGTTGATATTTGACAAAGGCCCTAAGTCAATTAAATGGGGGAAAAGACAGTCTTTTTTAACACATGGTGCTGGCATAACTGGATATCCACCTATAAAAAATGAAACAAGACTCACACCTCACACCATGCACATAAATAAACCCAAAATGGATCAAAGACCTTAACATAAAATCTCAAATGATAAAGTTCACGGAAGAAAAAATAGGGACGTTAGGAGCCCTAATACATGGCATCAACAGTATATAAAACATGACTAACAATGCAGAAGAGAAACTAGATAACTGGTAAGTCCTAAAAATCAAACACATATGCTTATCCAAAGACTTCACCAAAAGAGTAAAAAGAGGACCTACAGACTGGGAAAAAGTTTTTAGCTATGACATTTCCGATAAGAGCCTGATCTCTAAAATCTACATGATACTGCAAAAACTTACCTACAAAAAGACAAACAACCCAATTGAAAAATGGGCTAAATATATGAACAGGCACTTCACTAAAGAAGACATTCAGGTAGCTAACAGACACATGAGGAAATGCTCACGATCATTAGCCATTAGAGAAATGCAGATCAAAACTACAATGAGATACCATCTCACCCCAACAAGGCTGAGATTAATCCAAAAAACACAAAATAATAAATGTTGGAGAGGTTGTGGAGGGTCTGGAATACTTATACACTGCTGGTGGGAATGTAAAATGGTACAACCCCTTTGGAAATCGATTTGGTGCTTCCTTAAAAAGCTAGAAATACAACTGCTATACGATCCAGCAATCCTACTCCTTAGAATATATCCTAGAGAAATAAGAGCCTTTACATGAACAGACATGCACACCTATGTTCATTGCAGCACTGTTTACAATAGCAAAAAGATGGAAGCAGCCAAGGTGCCCTTCAACGGATGAATGGATAAATTATGGTATATTCACACAATGGAATACTATGCATCAATAATGAACAATGATGAATCCATGAAACATTTCATAACATGGAAGAATCTGGAAGGCATTATGCTGAATGAAATTAGTTGCAAAAGGACAAATATTGTATAAGACCACTATTATAAGGACTCAAGAAATAGTTTAAACAGAAGAAAATATTCTTTGATGGTTAGGAGGGGGGGAGGGAGGTTAAGAGGGAGGGTATCCACTAATTAGATAGTAGGTAAGAACTACTTTAGGTGAAGGGAAAGACATCACACAATACAGGAGAGGTCAGCACATCTGTACTAAACCAAAAACAAAGAAGTTTCCTGAGTAAACTGAATGCTTTGAAGGCCAGTGTAGCAGGGGCGGGGGTTTGGGAACCACAGTTTCAGGCAACATCTTGGTCAACTGGCATAATAAAATCTATTAAGAAAACATTCTGCCTCCCACTTTGGATGCATCAGTTGGTCTCAACTTACCTGGATCAAAGGAGAATGAAGAACACCAAAGACACAAGGTAATTATGAGCCCAGGAGTCAGAAAGGGCCACATAAACTAGAGGCTACATCAGCCTGAGACCAGAAGAACTAGATGGTGCCCAGCTATAGCCGATGACTGCCCTGACAGGAAACACAACAGAGAACCCCTGAGGGAGGAAGAGAGCAGTGGGATGCAGACCCCAAATTCTCATAAAAAGACCAGACTTAATGGTCTGACTGAGACTAGAAGGACCCAGCGGTCATGGTCCCCAGACCTTCTGTTAGCCCAAGACAGGAACATTCCCAAAGGAACTCTCCAGACAAGGACTGGACTGGACAATGGGATAGAAAATGGTACTGGTGAAGAATGAGCTTCTGGGATCAAGTAGACACATGAGGCTATGTTGGCTTCTCCTGTCTGGAGGGGAGATGAGTGGGTAGAGGGGGCCAGATGCTCATCGAATGGACACGAAAAAAAAGAGTGGAGGGAAGGAGTGTGCTCTCGAAAAAAAAGAGTGGAGGGAAGGAGTGCGCTCTCTCATTAGGGGGAGAGCATTTTGGAGTATATAGCAAGGTGTATATAAATTTTTGTACAAGAGACTAATTTGATTTGTAAACTTTCGCTTAAAGCATAATAAAAATTAAAAAAATAGATATATAGTAAGATTTGTGTTCAAGGATATGTGCTACAGAGGGAGAGAGAAAGTTAGCCAGAAAAAGAAGGTAGACTGGCAGAAAGAACCTATGTGAGGAATAACATAACACTTCTGTGAAATGGAGTATCTAATGTAGCCACTTAAAATACCATGTTATTGAAAAATTACTTTATGACACAATAAAATGTACTATATGCATATATATATGTAAAGTTTCAAAAAAGGCAGGATATAAAATTGCACGTGAGTTTAAACATCCATTCAAAATTGGTTATACATATGGGCTTTAAAGTATAATCTGAGTTCAGATCTGACTATCATTTGCTAGAACTTTAGGCAAATTATTTTACATCTATGAACTTTAGTGTCTTCGTTTGTGCAGAAGAGTATATTACCACCAACCATACAGGGCTACTGAAAAATTAAACGTATAACATTTGCAGTGCCTTTCCCCCCCCAGTTGCCACTAAGTTGATTTTGACACATGGCGACTGACCTCATGTGTGTCAGTGTAGGCCTGTCAGAGTAGGGTTTTCAATAGCTGATTTTTTCAAACTAGATGGCCAGGCCTTTCTTCCAAGGTACCTGCAGGTGGATCTGAACCACCAAACTTTCAATTAGCAGCTGAGTGCTTAACCATGTGCACAACCCAGATACTCCATTTGGGGTGTCTAGTACAGAAGAATTCAGTAAGTTTTTGCTACTATTATTATTAGTAGTATTACAATCTTAATCATGTAAAATGGTACTGATACATTAAAAAAAGAGATGGGAATAAAAAAAATGGGAGCTATCTCTGAATGGTGGGATTACAAGTGATTTTTATTTTCTTCCTTATATTTCTCCAAGTTTAACAATTAACACATAATACTTTTATCAGGAATTTTAATTTTTTTATTGTACTTTACATGAAGGTTACATAGCAAACTAGTTTCAAATTAAACAATTAATACACATACTGTTTTGTGGCATTGGTTGTCAACACCATGACATGTCAACCCTCTCCCCTTCTTGACCTTGGGTTCCCCATTACCAGCTTTCCTGTCCACTTCTGCCTTTTCGTCCTTGCCCCTCGGCTGGTTTGCCTATTTAGTCTTGTATTGTTTTATGGGCCTAATCTTTGGCTGAAGGGTGAACCTTAGCAGTGACTCCATTACAGGGTTGCAAGGCTATTCCGGGCCATACTATCGGAGTTTCTCCACTTTCTGTCTGACTAGTAAGTCTGGTCTATTGTGTGCGTGTGTTAGAATTTTTTCTACATTTTTTCTACTTCTGTCCAGGTCCCTCGATTGTGATCCCTGTCATAGCAATTGGTGGTGGCAGCCAGGCACCATCTAGTTGTGCTGGACTCAGTCTGGTGGAGGCTGTGGTAGTTGCGGTCAATTAGTCCTTTGGAATAATTTTTCTCGTGTGCCTTTGGCTTTCTTCATTCTCCCTTGCTCCAGATGGAGTGAGACCAGTAGATATCTTAGATAGCCGCTCACAAGCTTTTAAGACACCAGATGCTACTCACCAAGGTAGAATGTAGAACATTTGCTTTATAAACTATGTTATGCCAATTGATCTACATGGTCTCCACAGATCTCAGTGCAGTAATTAGTTCCCTGAGGGAGTTCGGATGTGTCTGTGAATCCTTCATGATCTTGCCCTGGACAACTTGTGCTGGCTTCCCACGTATTGTGTCTTCTCCTTCACCAAAGTTACCACATATCTACTGTCTATTTAGTGTTTTTCTCTCCCACCCACCCCCCCTTGTAACCATCAAAGATTTGTTTCTTTTTGTGTGTAAACCTTTTCATGAGTTTTTATAGTAGTGGTCTCATACAGTATTTGTTCTTTTTTGATTGACTTATTTCACTCAGCATAATGCCCTCTAGATTCATTCAAGTGTGACATGCTTCGCAGATTCATCATTATTCCACAGCATTGCATAGTATTCAACTGTGTGTTCATACCATAGTTTGTTTATCCATTCATCTGTTGATGGGCATCTAGGTTGTTTCCATCTTTTTGCTATTGTTAACAATGCTGCAATGAACAATGGCATACATATGTTTATTAGTGTGACAGCTCTTATTTCTAGGATATATTCCGAGGAGTGGGGTTGCTAGATTGTATGGTATTTCTATTTCCAGCTCTTTAAGGAAGCACCACATTGTTTTCCAAAATGGTTTTTATCATTCTACATTCATACCAGCAGTGCTTAAAGTTCCAATCTCCCCACAGCCTCTCCAAAATTTTCATTTTCTATTTTTTTGGTTTATGCCAGTGTCATGGATTATGTCCCCCCCACCCCAAAACTTGTGTATTAACTTGGTTAGGCCATGATTCCCAGTATTCTGTGGTTGTCCTCCATTTTGTGATTGTGATTTTATGTTAAAGAAGATTAGTGTGGGATTGCAACACCCTTACCAGTTCACATCCCTGATCCAATCATAAAGGGAGTTTCCCTGCTAGTGGACTGTACCACCTGTTATCTCTCAAGAGATACTTATGGTGGAACTACTGACCTTTGGAACACTTGCCCAAGCAGGGCAGATGCAGGTTTAAGACCCCAGAGGCAGAGAGGCCAGGAAACAGAAGCTGAAGAGACAAGGAACATAAGAAGCCGAGCTGCCTCAGTCTCAAATGGTATGGCCATGACCTCAGGGGTGGAGCCATGGCCTCTGGTGTTTCTAAGGATGGAGTTGCCATTCAAATGGACTAGGAGAATGGTGCACCTAAAGCCTAGGCAGCAGAGTTGCTGTCACAGTGGGCCTGGAAGGCGGAGGTCAAGCCCAGGGCCAAAAGGCCTCCACTCAGAATCCAGAGAGTATGGCCAATACCTAGAGTCTAGAGAGCAGGGTCATTGTGTAAATTGTCTCAGAGAACAAAGAATTACTTTATGCCTTCTTTCCCTCCAATTTCTCCTATTTGTAATGGAAATGTCTAGCTTGTGCCTGTTCTACCATTGTATTTTAGAAGCAGATAATTTGTATTATAGATTTCACAGATGGAAGAGGAATGTTTGGATTTTGGACTTGGAGTTAAGACTTTTGCTATGATATGATGGGATGAATATGATTTGCATTTTGCAAGAACATGATTTTCTGGGTGCCAAAGGGTCATGTCATGGACTAAATTATGTCCCCCCCCACAAAATGTATGTATTAACTTGGTTAGGCCATGATTCCTAGTACTCTGTGGTTGTCCTCCATTTTGTGATTGTAATTTAATGTTAAAGAGGATTAGGGTGGCATTGTAACACCCTTACCAGGTCACATCCCTGATCTAATACAAAGGAAGTTTCCCTGCACTGCCTTTTATCTCTGAAGAGAAAAGGGGAGCTAGCAGAGAGTTGGGGACCTCATACCATCAAGAAAGCAGCACCGAGAGCAGAGCACCTGAGAAGCTCCTCGACCAGGGGGAGATTGAGGACAAAGACCTTCCTCCAGAGCTGACCAAGAAAGAAAGCCTTCCGCTGGAGCCGATGCCCTGAATTTGGACTTTTAGCCTACTTTACTGTGAGGAAATAAATTTCTCTTTGTTAAAGCCATCCACTTGTGTTATTTCTGTTATAGCAGCACTAGGTAAGACACCCAGTAATGCCTGGGTGAGATGGTATCTCATTGTGGTTTTGATTTGCATTTCTCTAATGGCTACTGGTAATGAGCATTTCCAGGTGCTTGAATGACTTTTTGGTGAAGTACCTGTTCATAGCCTTTGCCTATTTTTGAATTGGATTATTTGTCTTTTTGTTATAAAGGTGTTGGACTTTCCTACAGATTTTAGAGATTAGACTTTTGTCTGATTTGTAATAGCCAAATTTTTGTTCCCAGTCTGTAGGTCCTCTTTTTACTCTTTTGGTGAAGTCTTTTCATGAGTGTTAAGTGTTTAATTTTTAAGATCCCAGTTATCTAGCTTATCTTCTGGTGTCTGTGTATTGTTGGTCATGGTTTATATCCTGTTAATGCCGTATATTAGGGCCTCTAGCATTGCCCCTATTTTTTCTTCTATGATCTTTATACTTTTTGGTTTTATATTTAGGTCTCTGATCCACCATTAGTTTTTGTGTATTGTGTGAGGTATGGGTCCTGTTTCATTTTTTTACAGGTGGACATGTAGTTTTGCAAGAACCATTTGTTTAAAAGACTGTCTTTTCCCTTTTTTTCCACATTTGATGGACTTTGGGCCTTTGTCGAAGATCAGGTGACTGTAGGTGGATGGATTTACATCTGAATTATCAATTCTCTTCCATTGGTCAGTGTGTCCGTCGTTGTACCAGTACCAGGCTGTTTTGACTACCATAGCTGTATAGTAGGTTCTGAGGTCAGGTATTGCAAGTCCTCCTACTTTACTCTTCTGCAATAGTGCTTTACTTATCTGGGGCCTATTCCCTTCCCGTATAAAGAAAACGGTAACTTTTCCCATCTCTTTAAAGAAAGCTGTGGGTATTTTCATTGGGATTACATTGTATTTGTAGATTGCTTTGGGTAGAATAGGGTCACTATGAGTTGGAATCGACTTGACGGCACTGGGATTTTTGGTTTGGGTAGAACTGACATTTTCACAATGTTAAGTCTACCCATCCATGAGCATGGTATCTTTTTCAACTTATGTAGGTCGCTATTGGTTTCTTGGAATAGTGTTTTGTAGTTCTCTTTGTATAGGTCTTTTACATCCCTGGTTAGGTTTATTCCTGGTGGCGAAGTGGTTAAGACCTCAGGCTGCTAACTAAAAGTTGGCAATTCAAATTCACCAGCTGCTCCTTGGAAATCATATGGGGCAGTTCTACTCTGTCCTATAGGGTTGTTATAAGTCAGAATCGACTCAATGGCACACAACAACAACAACATAAATGGTATCAAATTTCTTGATTTTCTTTTCGTAGTTCTCTTTATTGGTGTAAAGGAATCCAACTGATCTTTATATGTTTATCTTGTATCCTGCTGCTCTGCTGAATCTATTAGTTTCGGTAGTTTTCTCGTGCAGTCTTTTGGGTTTTCTATGTATAGTATCATATCATCCGCACATAGTTTTACTTCTTCCTTACCAATTCAGATGTTCTTTCTTTTTCTTGCCTTATGGCTTGAGCTAGGACTTTCAACACAATGTTAAATAGGAGTGGTGATAAAGGGTATCCTTGTCTTGTTCCTGTACTCAAGGGGAATGTTTTCAGCCTCTCTGCATTAAGAATGATGTCAGCTGTTGGTTTTGTATAGACGTCCTTTTTGTGTTGAGGAATTTCCCTTCAATGCCTATTTTATTAGGAGTTTTTACAAGGAATGGGTGTTGGACTTTGTTGATGCCTTTTCTCTGTCAATTGAGATGATCATGGGATTCTTTTACTTCTTTTTATTTATGTGGTTTATTACACTGATTTTCTAATTGTGAACCATCCTTGCATAAAAGGTATGAATCCCAGTTGGTCGCAGTGTATTATTTTTTTGATATGATGGTACATTGTATTGGTTACACTTTTGTTGACAATTTTTGCATCTATATTCATGAGAGATATTGGTCTGTCATTTGCTTTCTTTGTGGTGTCTTTGCCTGGTTTTGGTATCAGGGTTATTATGCTGGCTTCGCAGAATGAATTCAGAAGTATCTCTTCCTTTTCTATGTTCTGAAATATTTAGAATAGCACTGATTTAAGCTTTTCTCTGAATGTTTGGTAGAATTACCAAGTGAAACCATCTGGGCCAGGGCTTCTTTTGTTGGGTGTTTTTTTAAATTATTATTATTACCTTTTCAATCTCTTCTCTTGTTGTGGGTCTGTTCAGATTTTCTTCACTTTGTGTTAGTTTGCGTAGGTAGTGTGTTTCTCGGAATTTGTCCATGTCCACTAGGTTTTCAAATTTGTTGGAGTATAGTTTTTCATAGTACTCTGTTACGATCCTTTTTATTTCAGTTGGGTCTGTTTTAGTATCCCCTATTTCATTTCTTATTTGGGTTATTTGTATCTTTTCCTGTTTTTCTTTAAGTGAGCATTGACTTTTTATTTAATCTTTCATTTATTGTGCTTTAAGTGAAAGTTTACGAATCAAATCAATATCTCAGACAAAAACTTATACACACCTTGCTAGGTACTCCTAGCTACTCTCCTCCTGAGATAGCACACTCCTCCTCTCCACCCTGTACTCCCCGTGACCATTCAACCAGCTACTGTCCCTGTCTGCATTCTCATCTTACCTCCAGACAGAAGCTGCCCACATAGTCTCGTGTCTACTTGAGCCAAGAAGCTCACTCCTCACCAATATCATTTACTCTCTTATACTCCAGTCCAATCCCTGTTTGAAGAGTTGGCTTTGGGAATGGCTACAGTCTTGGGCTAACAGAGGGTCCAGGGACCATGACCCCTGGGGTCCCTCTAGTCTCATATCATTAAGTCTGGTCTTTTTACAAAAATTTGAGGTCTGCATCCCACTGTTCTCCTGCTCCATCAGGGATTCTCTGTTGTGTTACTTGTCAGGGAAGTCATTGGTGGTAACCGGGCACCATTTAGTTCTTCTGGTCTCAGACTGATGTAGTCTCTGTTTTATGTGGCCCTTTTTGTCTCTTGGGCTCATATTTACGTTGTGTCTTTGCAGTTCTTCATTCTCCATTGCTCCAGGTGGGGTGGGACTAATTGATGCATCTTAAATGGCCTCTTGCTAGCGTTAAAGACCCCAAACACCACTCACCAAAGTGGGATGCAGAACGTTTTCTTAATACACTTTGTTATGCCAAATGACCTAGATGTCTCCTGAAACCATGGTCCCCAGACCCCTGCCCCTGCTACTCTGGTCTTTGAAGCATTTGGTTGTATTCAGGAAACTTCTTAGCTTTTCGATCAGTCCAGTTGTGCTGACCTCCCCTGTATTGTGTTGTCTTTCCTGTCGTCTAAAATACTTCTTGTCTACCATCTAATTAGTGAATACCCCTCTCCCTCCCTCCCGACCCTCATAACCATCAAAGATTATATGTTCCGTGTTTAAACTTGTTCTTGAGTTCTTGTAATAGTGGTCTCATACAATATTTGTCCTTTTGCAACTGACTAATTTCACTCAGCATAATGCCTTCCAGATTCCTCATGTTTCACAGATTCATCATTGTTCTTAATCGTTTCATAGTATTCTACTATGTGCATATACCATAATTTATCCATTCATCTGTTGATGGGCACCTTGGTTGTTTCTATCTTTTTGCTATTGTAAACAGTGCTGCAAATGAATATGGGTGTGCATATATCTGTTCATGTGAGGGCTCTTATTTCTCTAGGATATATTCCAAGGAGTGGGATTGCTGGATCGTATGGTAGTTCTATTTCCAGCTTTTTAAGGAAGCACCAAATTGATTTCCAAAGTGGTTGTACCATTTTACATTCCCACAAGCAGTATATAAGAGTTCCAGTCTCTCCACCACCTCTCAACATTTATTATTTTGTGTTCTTTGGATTAATGCCAGCCTGGTTGGGGTAAGATGGTATCTCATTGTAGTTTTGATTTGAATTTCTATTTTTTTTGATGGGTTTAATGGCTAATGATCATGAGCATTTCCTCGTGTATTTGTTAGCCATGTGAATGTCTTCTTTGGGGTGAAGTGCTTGTGCATAGCCTTCGCCTCTTGTTCTTCTCTTGTGAATTTGGCCAATGGTTTGTCGATTTTGTTGATCCTTTCAAAGAACAAAAAAAAAATTTTTTTTTTCAAAGAACAAACTTTGGTTTTGTTGATTCTTTGTATTGCTTTTCTGTTCTATTTCTGCCCTGATCTTTATTATTTCCTTTCTTCTCGTGTCTTTGGGCTTCTTTTGCTGCTCTCTTATTTCTTCGAGTTGGAGTGCTAACATTTTGATTTTGTCCTTCTTCTTTTTCAATGTGTGCATCTGCAGCTATATAAATTAGCCTCTGAGCACTGCCTTTGTTGTGTTCCAAAGGTTTAGGTATGATGTGTTTTCATTTTCATTTGATTCTAGGAATTTTTTTATTCCATCTTTGACTTCTTCTATTACCCAGTGGTTTTTAAGCAGGATGTTTCTCAGTTTTCATGTATTTGATTTTTTTTTTTCCTTGCTCTTCCTGTTATAAATTTCTTGTTATGGGTCTGTTCAGATTTTCATCACTTTGTGTTAGTTTGTGTAGGTAGTGTGTTTCTAGAAATTTGTCCATGTCCACTAGGTTTTCAAATATGTTGGACTATAGTTTTTCGTAGTACCCTGTTATGATCCTTTTTATTTCAGTTGGGTCTGTTTTTAGTATCCCCTATTTCATTTCTTATTTGGGTTATTTGTATCGGCTCCTGTTTTTGTTTGTTTGTTTGTTTTTTAAGTGAGCACTGACTTTTGTATTATTTTGTATTATCTCAATGTTTTGGATTTTGTTGAGGGTTACTTTGTGGCCTGAGACGTGGTCTATTCTGGAGAATGTTACACAGGTATTAGAAAATATGTGTAATTAGTTGCTGTTGAATGGAGTGTTCTATATGTCTGTGAGGTCAAGTTGGTTGATTATGGTCTTTAGATCTTCTGTATTTTTGTTGAGTTTCTTTGCAGATGTTCTGTTGTTTATCGAGAGTCGTGTGTTGTATTCTGCTACTATTATTGTGGAACTATCGATTTCTCTTTTCAGCGCTGTTAAGAATTTGTTTTATATATTCTGCAGCCCTGTCATTGGGTATGTAGATATTTGTTATAGTTATGTCTTCAGGGTGGATTTTCCCTTTAATCATTATATAATGCCCTTCTTTGTCTTTTATCGTGGATTTGGTTTTAAAGTCTATTTTATCTGTGATTAGTATTGCCACTCCTGCTCTTTTTTGGTAGTTGTTTGCTTGATATATCTTTTTCCATTCTTTGTTTATTAATACATTTATGTCTTTGTTTCTAATGTGTGTCTCTTGTACACAGTATGTTGATGGGTCCTGTTTTTTTTTTAATCCATTCTGTCACTCTCTGTCTCTTTATGGGTGCATTTAAGCCATTTACGTTCAGTGCTGATTACAGACAGGTATGAGTTTATTGCTCTCATTTTGTAGTGCTTTGTGGTGCTGACGTTTTCTTTGTTCCTCTTACTCTTCTGTGGTGAATTTGTGTGTGAATTTTTTTGTGTAATTTTTTTGTTTCTTTTGTTTTTGTAGATTTTGTGTTTACTAAGAATTTATGTTTTCCTTCTTTATTTTGATGAGTAGATTTGTTAAGATTTGTTAAGTTTCTTTGTGATTATCTTAAAATTTTCTCCTATCATCCTAAATTTAAACCAGTCTTTTATTACTTGATAACGACTTGACTCCCCCACCATTTCAAAGTTCTATACCTACACCGTTTACTTCCTCTTTTATTTTTCTGACATTGTAGTCATTCATAGACTGACGTCTCTGGTTACCCGCTGTAAATTTTTTAAAATTTTGTTTTATCCTTGAGAGTTTATTATATATAATGGTACCTGGCTGATGCTGTCTCATGTGCTAGATTCAGGTTGTCATCTAAAATTGGTTCTCTAACCAAAGGACACACTTAAATAATCCTTGTATGTTTGGTTTGGTTTTTATGTACTTCCTTAATTTCTGTTTATCTGGAAACGTCCTAATTTCACTATCATATTTGAGAGAGGGTTTTGCAGGATATATTATTCTTGGTTGGCTGTTTTGCCTTTCAAGATTTTATGTACGTCATCCCATTGCCTTCTTGCCTGCATGATTTCTGTTGTGTAATCAGAGCTTGGTTTTACTGTTTCCTGCTTTTACGTCACTTTTCATTTTCCTCAAGCTGTTCTCAGGATTCTTTGTGTTTGATTTTAGCAAGTGTGATTATGATATGCCTTGGTGATTTTTTTTGGGGGGGGGTCTATCCCATATGGAGTTTGTTAAGCTTCTCGGATAGTCAGTTTTTCATCTTTCATGGTATTAGGGCAGTGTTCTATCAGCAAATCTTCAATGATTCTCTCTGTGTTTTCCATTTTCTCCACCTGTTCTGGAGCTGCGATCACTCGCAAATTTTTGCTTTTAATTGTACCCCACATCATTCTCAAGGTTTCATCATTTTTCTTTGTTCTTTTCTCTGATTTTTGCTCAAACAAAGTGGTATGCAAGCATTTGTCTTCAATTTCACTGATCGTGTGTTCCATTGTTTCAAATGTCTCCTAAAACCTTCTTATACTGTCCAGTTTTGAAATCTTGTTGTTTATCTTATGGATTTGTAATTGCTGTTTTTGTATGATTGCTAGTTGTTTACTTATTTTGACATTTTGTTCCTGTACTATTTTCCTGATTTCTTCCATTATTTTGTCTTTGTTTTCCCTTATTTTGTCTGTATTTTTCATTACGTTGTCTATTTTTCCTTATTTTTGTCTGCATTTTCCTTCATCCATTAGAGAATCCTGAATATTAGAATTCTGAATTCCATATCAGGTAGTTTTAGTGCCTTTGCCTCTAGCAGAAGGTCATCTGGTGTTTTATTTTGGTCTCTTTCTGAAGCCATCTTCTCCAGTTTTTTTTTTTAATGTTTTAATATTGTCTGCTGCCTCCAGGACATTCAGGATTTTCTTCATTTACTGATTGTAAATTTGATTGTTTCATCCTGCTTTTTGTTTTATTTGGTTATGTCTGGGCAGGTGGGCTGGGTGTGTTTAGTTGCTTACTTACCTGTGGGCATGATACTTATCACCACCTTATCCAAGTGGGCAGGACTGGTCACTCAGCTATGGTGCAGCTATAGAGGGGTGGTGGTGGGTAGTTTGCAGCATAAAGTGGGGTGATGGGGTAGGGCTGGGGGAACTTCAGGGTAGGGTCCGGGGCGTGGCACTTGGCAAACAGTGCAGATAGGCAGGAGGGAAAGGAAATGATGCAATGTGCATAGCTAAGTGGGTAAGTGAAAGAAGAGAGAAACAAAGGCAAAAAGTGAAACAAAAAGTAAAAATGAAGTAGAAAAAAGTAAATAAAATGGTGGTGTGATAGGATTCGGTGGGTGGGAGCATGGCAGACCTGGTGAGGCCATGACCTGTTGGCTCACTAGCTGAGTTGTGTGGCTCGGCATGTACAGAAGCAGTGTTAGTGGTGCACGGGGCTAGATGAGCGGCAGAAAGGAAAGGGGAAAGAGTGGGAAGAAACCAACAATTAAACAAACAAGTAAAGAAAATACAAGTCATAAAAAAACAACATTGTGGTCAGAGCACTGGCCACTGCAGGTGGCGTAGAACTGGGGTGGCGGTGAGGTGATATCTCTCTTGCCGGGTGGCATGGCACGGCTCATCAGGAAGGGGTGGAGTCAGCACAGGGCCTAGTGGGAGGGAGAAGGAAAAGGGGAAGGTGAAAGATAGAGAAAAATATAAAATATGGCATTGAGGAATCTGGCCTGTGGGGGTGGTGCTGACCCAGAGGGCCATGTGCCAGAGGCTCTCCAGCTGAGCAGTACAGCACAGCCCACCAATAAGTTGGAGGCAGCACATGGGGCTAGGTGGATAGCAAAGGGAAAGGAAGAATGGGAGAGAGGGAGAAGAAACAGTAACAAAAACAAACAATAAAACAGAAATAAAAATTTCAAAACAAATGAACAAACAAACATTAAATAAATAAATAAAATGGCACTGAGGGAGCTGGTCAGTGACCTAGGGATGCAGTGTGTACTGAATCTCCAACCGAGTTGTGCAGCACGGCCCCTTCAGAAGGGGCAGAGGCAGTGCACAAGGCTGGGTGGGTGGGAGAAAGGAAAGTAGAGACAGAGAAGAAACAGAAAACAAGAATAAAAGAAACAAAAGAACAAAGTAAACAAACCAAAAAATCACAGTCCGTCAAGAAAGGGAGTGGATGGCACATGGGGCTGGCGCGGTGTGAGAAAGGAAAGGAAGGAAGGGAGAGAGACAGAAGCAACAGAAGAAGCCTCAAAAACAATATCAAAAAACAAACAAACCAAAGAAAAAACTAAAATAAAAAGAACAAAGCAAATAAACCAAAAAATCACAGCCTGTCTGGAAGGGGAGGGGATAGCACACAGGGGTAGTAGAGCAGGAGAAAGAAAAGGGAGGAAGGGAGTGAGAGAAGGGCAATAAAAAAAAGCCAAAAAAGCAATATAAAAAAACAAACAAACAAAAATACAAACCCAAACAAACAAACAAAAATGGCACTGAAGGGGCCAGATTGTGGGAGTGGGGCAATCCCTATCAGCAGTGAACTAGTGTGTCTCTCTGGCCAAGCAACCATGCCCATTAGCAAGTAGCAGAGGCTGCCTAGAAGCAAGAAGGTTGGGGGTAGTGGGAAAGCACATATCCCTAGTTACCAGGTGCTCTGTCTCCTGCTGGGAGCTCTATGAAGTTTCCTTCCTGTCTGAGTTCTTTGGCGGCTGTAACCCAAGATGGCGAATCCAGGTGGTAGTAAGCTGGTATCTCTCCAGCCGAGCAACCACGGCCCATTGGCAAGCAGTGCAGGCCGCCTAGAGGGAAGAAGGGTGTGAGGAGGAAAAGCGTGTATCCCTGGTTACCAGGTGCTCTGTCTCCTGTTGGAAGTTCCATGAAGTTACCTTCCCGTACTCCCTGTCTGAGTTCTTTGGCAGCTGTAGCCCAAGAAGGCAAATCCAGCCACGTTAGCCAGTAGGGGGCCTCCACTCTGTAGCTCTTCTCGTTCTCTGTTCTCTGTCAGTTTCTTATTCCAGTCGGTGCTTGGTCGAGTTCTTTATTCCTTCATTTGGTACTTAAGGTTTCAGGATTGATGTTTGTATCTGTTTAACTTAGTTTTTTGGGTCTCTGCTGCAGAAGGATGGTGTGGTGCCTCTGTCTGTAGTGCTGTGTTGGCTCCACCTCCAGGAATTTTTTTTTAACTGGGGGAAATGTTACTTTAGAGAGGGTTTCACAATACTCTATACCCACTTCCTCAGCAACATCACCCCTTGCCAACCCACCAGACCCCTACATGCACTCTTAACGAAAACATATTTACATACTGACCTGAAGAACAATAAGCTGGAATTTAGTCCCCTTCTCTGGTCGGGGACAGGAAGCTCTTCTCTGTTTAATCCGATCTTGTTTGCCATTTCCACTTGAGTTATCAGGACTATTGGTGTTTTCCTTCATAGCTGCTACATCATGATTCAAGCTAGTAGTGAAAAAAAAGTAACACTTGTTCAACTTCTCACAGCAGACAACATTCTGTAATTCTCAAAGCCCAATATTTAACCCAAATTAGAGTTAACATCTGAAATTCTTTAACGACTGGGGTCATTCCAATCCTGATATATAAAAAAAAAAAACCCTGATATAGTAAGTATTAAAGTCTAAGGAAAACTTCAAATTATAAAATCATAAATAATAAATTCAATGAAAATGTATTGGTGGTTCAGTGGCAGAATTCTCGCTTTCCCTGCTGGAGATCCTAGTTCAATTCCTAGCCAATGCACTTCATGTGTGGCCACCACCCATGTGTCAGTGGAGGCTTGCATGTTCCTATGATACTGAACAGATTTCAGTGGAGGTTCCAGACTAAGATGGACTAGGAAGAAAGGCCTGGCAATCTACTTCAGAAAATCAGCCAGTGAAAACTCTATGGATCACAACAGTCTGATCCACAACAAATCATGGAGATGGTGTAGGACTGGGCAACAATTTCTTTCCATTGTGTGTGGGGTCACCATGAGTTGGGAATGGACTTGACAACGGCTTACAACAATAACACCCTTTTAAAAAGTTCTGACTGAACAACGTTGTGACTATACTAAAAGCCACTGAATTGTACACTTTAATGGGGTGAATTGAAGGGTACATGAATTATATCTTAATGTTGTTGGCTGCTGTCAAGTTGACTCCAACTTGTGCCTCACGTACAACACAACAAAATGTTGCCCAGTCCTGCATCATGCTCACATTCGCCAGCATGTTTGAACCCATTGTTGCAGCTATTGTGCCAATCTATCTCACTGAGGGTCTCCCACACCTTCACTGGCCCTCTAGTTCACCAAACATGATGTCCTCCTCCAGTGGTTGATCCTTCTTGATGATGTGTCCAAAGCAAATGAGTCAGATAATATTCTCCTGTGATTCGTAAGATTTTCATTGGCTAACTTTTGGAAGTAGATTTCCAAGCCTATCTTCTAAATCTTCTTAGACGGGGAACTCCACAGAAACCTGTGGTATTTGACATACCAGTGGTATAGCTTTCAGCATCCTAACAATACACAAGCCACCTCAGTACAACAAATTGACAGACGGGTGGTAGATATCTCAATACATATTGCATTTATTTGGCAGATATCTTCTCACATGGTAGTACTGCCAGTGATGGACCTCTGTGAAACCTTTTATTTTGGGATGCTCTAGATCAATTTTATCTTGTTTGTTTTGAGGTTCCTTCATTAATATGTTTAAATAAAATTTCTAAAAACCAATTCTAACTTAAAATATGTCCATTTATATAACAATCTCAACATACGACAGACAGACTAAGTGTGACATACAGGAACAGTACAGGAGGCAGAACAAGAAAGGAAAATAAATGATGTGAAAACAGTTCAACATGATTAACTGTAACTGGTTGTATTTTGTAGGTTCAAATCAATATGATTATGAAAGCATAGAATAAGTTTTAGTTTATCTGGGTCAAAGGTATTTTTAGCTCTTTCTTTAATAAACTTGAGATACTTTAATAAATACAAAAATTCTAATAGAATACATTTGAAATTTAAATTATAAAATTGGTAAGCACCAAACTGTTATCACTTAAATTTTTAGGTAAGCCCTTTCTCCTAAAAATTACTCATGAAACATCTACATAAAGATAGATAAGAAGAGATAAAAATAACTCCTAAATTTTTTGTGTGCCCATGTAAAAAAGAATTTGCATAAATACAAGTAGTGGAATAAGATATGTTAATGTAACCCTTGGAGTTTTTTTTTAACATGCAGAGAAATGGCAGTATCAAATAACCCTCTTCAGAAGATAAAAGGAACATAATTCTAGTTAATGGTTTGTATCATTCACATTCAAAGTTACCTTAAAACACTAGTTTCATGTTTGGGACAAGATGGCAGAAACATGTATCTCCCTGTTCCTCCTTCCTAAGTACAACTTAAAATTCTGAAAATAATACAGTATACAATCATAGGAGAGCTCTGAATGGTGAAAAGATGAAAGCAGACTGGCTAGTGACACCCAGGACTTGAGGAAAAACATTGCAGCTTGGTGTCTCCTGATAACCTGCCCAGCAACAAAAGGCAATGCAGATCCAGCATCTCCAGATCCCCTACCCAGCAGCACTGAAGGCCTGAGACCAGGCCTGGGGAAGTACTATCTCTGTCCCTTGACCAAGCATCTCCCCTCCTGAACCTAGTGGCAAGAGACCCAGAGAAGTACATTCTGTCCCCGACAGGCAGCACCAACAGGAAGCCCCAGGGCCTCAGGTGAATGAGGCAGACTGGAAGAGCACTACAAAGGCTCTGGAAAAAATTGTCATTAGAACAAGATCACACAAAAGTAGGTCAGGACCCATGTACCCTGTGAAAAAACAAGATTTAAATAGGATCCAGAGTCAACTAACATAATATTCAAAACATCCAGGTGGGAATCAAAAATCCCTTGTCATATCCCAAACTAGGAAAATCACAACTTAAATGAGAAAAGACAATCAACGGATGCCAACACCAACATAAGTCAGATATTGGAATTATCTGACAAGGATATTAAAGCAGCCATCATCGAAATGTTTCAATGAACAATTACAAATTCCCTTAAAACAAATGAAAAAATAGAAAATCTCGCAAAACAGAAGATATAAAAAAGAACCAAGTGGAAATTACAGAACTGAAAAAATTCAATAAAAGAAATAAACTCACTGAATGGGCACAAAAGCAGAATGAATACAACAGAGGAAAGAATCAGTGAACGTGAACACAGGACAACAGAAATTACCCAATTCGAACAACATAGAGAAAAATACTAGTTTATAACTCCCAAATAATAACACAATTATATACATAGTTATTACTTATTTCCTCAAATTAGTTAAAATTTTATTCTATATTAAATTATTTCTTACTTCTTTTTTATCTCTATAAGCTTTTCTTAGGAAAGAATAGCATAAAAAGAACAAAAAAATAATTATCTCACAATCCATACGATTTATGATCACTACTGACATAAACAGAAACCTTGGTGGCATAGTGGTTAAGAGCTATGGCTGCTAACCAAAAGGTCAGCAGTTCGAATCTACCAGGCGCTCCTTGGAAACCCCAAGGGGCAGTTCTAGTCTGTCCTTTAGGGTTGCTATGAGTCAGAACTGACTTGACTGCAACATGTTCTTTTTATTGACATAAAAAAGTAAAAATAATACGTATAATTTTTACTAAACATATACACAAATACAAAAACAGAGAAGCTTCTGTGGTCAAGACACACTAAGATCCTAATGAGTGCACATAGTTAATCACATGCTCATTGTTCTCACGGTATTAATTTAAAGATGCTTACCTACGAACTAAATCCGATTTTAGAAGAGCTGACTGTTGTTCAACTCCAGCTGGCTGGGATACAGGCTGTAAATAGTATAGAAATAAAACTTGTCACGGTAACAGTTAAATTTCAAGATAGAAATGCAATTTGCTATTTTAGAAAACATGATTGTTACATTTGATGTTTTGGTTATCTCAAAACCAGGTAGAATATCTATATTATTGTCTATAAAAAAATTTTTTTATAGGTCTATATAAATCACATTGTTGATGTTACTACCAAAGATAAAGAAAAATAAAATGTACTCTTAATCGTCAACATTTTTATTTAAAAAGACAGCATTGTTTTATGCACTTTAGTTTCCATTGTTTTTCAATGGCATACACTATTATTCATCTTCCAGTCCTGACTGTAAAGCTACTACTAAAAAGTTGAGTTGCTTTCATTACACAAGATAAATCAATGAATCATTTTAATATATTGCGTGGTATGTATGTCTCTCTCTTGCTACTTTTAAAAAGTATCTTTTCACTAAACTACTGCTAATTATTCTTTTGAGACATTAGTATCCAGTAGCGCAACACTGGCTACCGGGGGAAAAGTTTAAACCTGCTAAGGAGGCAAATACCAACCCTCTTAAAAAAAAGTTCCAAACACTATTCTGTGCACAGTCGTTGGTGACAGCATAGAGTAATCTTAAAATGCAAATGTAAAAGTCTGGAGCAAGATGACAACATGCGCAGCTGATACTCCCATCCCTCACGAAAACGCCAAAAACAAACATACAAAAAAACCAAGCAGAAACTGAAAGAACAAACGTTGTCAGAACTCTGGAAACCATTAAGAGATTACAGCAACTAAACGACTGATGAATCAAAACCAAAACCCAAACCCACTGCCATCGAGTTGCTTCCAACTCATAGTGACCCTATAGGACAGGGTAGAACTGCCCCGTACGGCTTCCATGGAGCACCTGGTGGATTAGAACTGTGGACCTTTTGGTTAGCAGCTGAGTTCTTAACCACTATGTCACCAAGGTTTCCAAATCAAGAAAAAGGCAACATATAAATGGTAGGAAAGCGTTGGTTTTCTACATGCCATACCCGACACCCTTCATGGCTCGGCATGGCAATCTTAAAACAGATGGCCAAAACTCCCAGAGAGGGAGCCTGGTCTCTGGCTCTAGATGGGACAGAGCAAACATTATTTGCAAATTATTGTGTGTCTGGGGGCTGCCTGAAGGTTCACATCTCAATTTGACCTATACTGGAGCTCATGCCAGACAGAGAGGTAGCAGGAAACCACTGTCATTGCCTGTAGCTGGCTGGGGCTAAGGAGCATCATTAAGACATAAAATAAGTGCCTAAAGACTGGAAGGACAGGTCAGAGAGTATCTTTTGGAAATTAAGGCTTTCGAAAGCATATGAAAGAATCGACAAAGGCAGACACATGCTCAGGGCAAGACACATGCTCAGAAATTACCTGAGAAGAGTCTACGCTTTCACCTCGGGCTGATCTGTATGTTCAGTGTAAGCCTGGCTAAATATTGAAGGTGGTGGCAGGTACAGAACCATTTTGCAAAGACAGAAATGATTTTCTTCCTTTTATTTTCTTTTTACCCCCGGCATTAAACAAAATCTACCAAGACACCAGCTGAACACAAATTAAGAAACACAGACTTCAATGTCCACAATGTTCAAGGCAATCATTGTGAAAAAAGTTACTGGAAGTCACTAAACAAATGGACTACTACAGCCATTAACAATTGTAAACAAAAAACAAAACACAGAAGCCAGCAAAATCAGGCAAAGGGGTAGAATTTGATTTCCAGAGTTGCCATGTTAAAATATTCAAATGTCCAGGTTTCAAGAAAAAAATTACAAGGCACACAAACAAACAGGAAGAAAGACCCATTTAAAAGAACAAAATAAAGAAACTGAAACCATCCCTGTGGAAGCCCATGTAATGGATATATTAGACAAAATCATTAAAACAACCGTAAGAGCTAAAGGAAAACATGGACTAAGAACTCAAGGAAATCAGGAAAACAACACAAGAACAAAATGAGAATACCAATAAAAAGATAAAAATTATACAATGGAACCAAACAGAAATACTGGAGCTGAAAATTACAATAACTCAAATGGAAAACTGACTAGGGGGTTCAACAGAAGATTTGGTCCAGCATAAGAAAAAAATTAGCAAACTCAAAGACAGGACAATTGAAATTATCAAGTCCAAGGAGCAAAAAGAAGAATAAAGAAAAGGAAACAAAGACTAAGGGTCTTGTGGGAAACCATCAAACGAATCAAAATATATGTTATGCAAGTCCCAGAAGGAGGGAAGACAGAGAGAGAAGAAAGAATATTTGAAGAAATAATGGCTGAAAAGTTCCAAATTTGATGAAAGACATGAATCAACACATACAAGAAACTCAAAGAACCCCAAGTAGGAAAAAGTCCAAAATATCCACACCGAGACACTTTATAATCAAACTCTCAAAACAAAGATAAAGAGAGAATCTTGAAAGCAGCAAGAGAGAAGTGAATCATCACATAAAAGGGACTCTGAATAAGATTTAGTGCCAATTTCTCCTCAGAAACCCTGGAGGCCAGAAGGTGGTGAAAAGACATACTGAAAGTACTGAAATATATTTAAAGACA
Source organism: Elephas maximus indicus (assembly GCF_024166365.1). Classification (NCBI taxonomy): domain Eukaryota; kingdom Metazoa; phylum Chordata; class Mammalia; order Proboscidea; family Elephantidae; genus Elephas; species Elephas maximus. Next base: position 113,942,581 of record NC_064846.1, on the reverse strand, counting down.
TATTTAAAGTGTCAACCAAGATGTTTGTATGCAACAAAACTGTTCCTCAAAAATGATGGTAAAATTAAGATATTCTCAGATAAACAAAAGCTGGGTGAGTTCATCACCAAAGATCAGTCTTATAAGAAATGATAAAAGGAGTTGAAATAGGTTGAAATAAAAGGACACCACACAGTAACTAGAAGTGCATGAAGAAAAAAACGATTGCCAGAAAAGGAAATTTTATGGGTAAATATAAGGCCAGTTTTATGATTTTTTGGGTACATAATAATTATAGATTTATGTTACTGGGAACATAATATATAAAGATTTAGTTTGTGACAATAAAAAACAGAAAGAAGGAGGAGTGGTATAGCAACAGATTTTGTGTATATTATTTAAGTTGGTATCATTTTAAACTTGGTTGTGATAAATGAAGGAGCCCTGATGGCACACTGGTTAAAGCACTCAGCTGCTAACTGAAAGGTATGTGGTTCAAACCCACCAGATGCTCCATGGGAGAAAGGTGTGACAGTCAACTTCCATAAAGATTTTTGCCTTGGAAACCTTATGGGGCAGCTCTACTCTGTATGACATGGTCACTATGAGTCAAATTGACTTGACAGCAATGGGTTTTTAGTTTCATCATAAATGTACGATGTTAAATCAAATCCCCATAGTAATGACGAAGAAAATATCCTTTAAAAATATGCAAATGCAAAAAAGAAAGGAATAAGAAATGGTTCACTACAAAAAATCAACTAAACACAAAATATTGGAGAAAACAAAGGACAAACATATATATATAAATATAAAACCAAACCCGTTGCCGTCGAGTTGATCCTGATTCATAGTGACCCTACAGGACAGAGAAGAACTGTCCCATAGGGTTTCCACAGAGCAACTGGTGGATTTGAACTACTGGCCTTTTGCTTAGCAGCCAAGTTCTTAACCACTGTGCAACCAGGGCTCCATATATATATATCACAGAAATAGAAAAAGAGCAGAAGTCCTTCTTCATCAGCAACTAATTTAAATGAAAATGGTTTAAACTGTCTAATCAAATGGAAAAATGGATTTAAAAAAATGCACAATACAGCTACATGCTGTCTACAAGAGACCCACTTTAGATTCAAACACACAAATAAGTTGAAAGTAAGATGGGGAAAAAACATTCCATGCAAATAGAGAACTGAGATGCCTACATTACATTCAGATAAAACACACTTTAGGTTAAAATGTGTCATGAGAGACAAAAAAGGACTCTATATAATGATAAAAAGGTCAACTTATCATGAAGATATAACAATTATAAATACATATGCACCTAATAATAAAAAGAGCCCTAAAATATATGAAGCAAACATTGACAGAAAAGAAGAGAAATACAGTTCTACATTAATCATCAGAGACATCAAAATATCATTTTCAATATGGCTTGAACATCTGGACAGAAGATCAATAAGAAAACAGAAGACTTAAACAACACTATAAAGGAACTTGCCCAAACAGATACATATAGAACACTCCCACCCAAAACAGCAGAATACACATTCTTTTCCAGTGACCATGGATCATTCTAAAGAATAGACCATGTGCTGTCACAAAAAAAGTCTCAATAAATTTAAAAAGATTAAAATTAAATAAAGCATCTTCTCCAACCACAATGGAATGAAAGTGCAAACCAGTAACAGAAGGAGAAATGGAATTTTCATAAATATGTAGAAATTAAACAACATATGGATCAAAGAAATTATTTAGCAGTATCATTAATATTACACACAGGTAAAATTTTGCTGAAGATCATTCAAAAGTGGTTGCACCAGTACATCAACAGCGAACTGCCAGAAAATCAAGCCGGATTCAGAAGAGGACACGGAGCAAGGGATATCATTGCTGATGTCAGCTGGATCCTGGCTGAAAGCAGAGAACAACAGAAAGATGTTTACCTGTGTTTTATTGACTATGCAAAGGCATTCGACTATGTGGATCATGACAAATTATGAGTAACATTGTGAGGAATGGGAATTCCAGAACACCTGACTGTGCTAATGAGGAACCTGTACATCAAGAGGCAGTCGTTCGAACAGAACAAGGGGATACTGATTGGTTTAAAGTCAGGAAAGGTGTGCGTCAGGGTTGCATCCCTTCAGCATATTTATTCAATCTGTATGCTGAGCAAATAATCTGAGAAGCTGGACTATATGAAGAAGAACGGGGCATCAGGATTGGAGGAAGACTCATTAATAACCTGCATTATGCAGATAATACAACCTTGCTTGCTGAAAGTGAAGAGGAACTTGAAGCACTTACTGATGAAGATCAAAGAAAGCCTTCAGTATGGATTACACCTCAATATAAAGAAAACAAAAATTCTCACAACTGGACCAATAAGCAACACCATGATAAATGGAGAAAAGGTTGAAGTTGTCAAGGATTTCATTTTACTTGGATCAACACTCATGGAAGCAGCACTCAAGAAATCAAAGGATGCATTGCATTGGACAACTGCTGTAAAAGACCTCTGGTAAAGTGTTAAAAAGCAAAGATACCACTTTAAGGACTAAGGTGTGCCTGACCCAAGCCATGGTGTTTTTAGTTGTCTCATATGCATGTGAAAGTTGGACAATGAATAAGGAAGACCAAAGAAGAATTGATGCCTTTGAGTTCTGGTGCTGGCAAAGAATACTGAATATACCACAGGCTGCCAAAAACACGAACAAGTCTGTCTTGGAAGAAGGATAGCCAGAATGATCCTGAGAAGCAAGGATGAGACTTCGTCTCACATAATTTGAATGTGTTACCAGGAGAGACCAGTCCCTGGAGAAGGACATCATGCTTGGTAAAGTGATGGGTCAGGGAAAAAGAGGAAGACCCTTAATGAAATGGAGTGACACAATTGCTGTTCAAGCATAACAACGATCACAAGGACGGCGCAGGACCTAGCAGTGTTTTGTTCTGTTGTACACAGGGTTGCTATGAGTCGGAACCAACTTGACGGCACCTAACAACAACAAAATGGATCAAAGAAGAAATCACAAGGGAAATTAAAAAACACTTAAGAGATGAATTAAAATGAAAGTACAACATACCAAAACTTAGGGAATGCAGCAAAGGCAGTGTTCAGGGGACATGCAAATGGCTACCAAACACATAAAAAGATGATCAACGTCATTAGCCATGGGAAAGATGCAAATTGAAACCACAGTGAGATACCACTCCACTCCCATTAAGGATGGCTAAGAAAACAGAAAATAGCAAATGTTGGACAGGATATGGGGAAACTGGAACCCTTATCCACTGCTGACAGGGATACTAAGTGTTCCATCAGTTGTGCAAAACAGTTCCTCAAGAAACTAAAAGTAGAACTACCATAAAAAAAAGAAACAAAAACAATTTCACTCCTAGGTGTATGCCCAGAAGACATGAAAGCAGATTCAAAAAAATACTTGTACAACAATGCTCATTACAATTCTTTTCACAATAGATGAAAACATGGAAACAAAATAAATACCCATCAGTGGATGAATGCATAAACAAAATATGGTACATACATATGATGGAATACTACTCAGCCAGCAAATCTTGATACATGCTACAATTGCGGTTGAAGATATTACAGTAAATTAAATAAGTTAAGCACAAAAGGACAAACATTGTATGATCTCAATTATATAAAACGACAAGTAGTTGTAACGGATGGGAAGGAGGGGAAAAAGAGGGATTATTGCTTACAGAGAATGGAGTTTTGGTTTATGGTGATGGAATAATCACAACTGATTACTGTAATTCCTGTCAAAAAGTTGTATACTTGGGGGCGGGGCCAAGATGGCTGACTAGGTAGAAGCTACCTCGGATCCCTCTTGCAACACAGACTCGGAAAAAAAAGTGAATCGATCACACACATGACAATCTACGAATCAAGACCATCAAACACAGATCTAAAGAGTTGACCTGAGTGAAAGAGACTGAGAACAAACAACCACAGGGAAGCAACGACTGCTTTCGGAGCCTGGAGCCAGCATCCCAGTCAGAATACCGTGGCGCCGGGCTTTGGACTGGACGCAGGGGAGCTGAGCACGGCATCCTGATTCGTAAACTTTCACTTAAAGCACAATAAAAATTATTTTTAAAAAAAGTTGTACACTTGTAAAAAGTTAAATTGTATGATATATATATACTTACAACGACAAAAAAAATTAGCTGCTGAGGCTGTTTATGAACAACCAAACACCTCATGGGATTTGGTTCCTTGGTTAGGAGGGTTAAGGTCATGGTTTATTGGGACATCACAGTTAATTGGCCTACTAACGTGTTTAGTGCTTCTGTACTACCTCTTAGTTCATTGTGTAGTGCCTTGGGTTTTAAGGCTTGCAAGCCTCCATACAAAGCACAGCAATTGGTCTCTGGTCATGTGGAATAACAGAGGAAGGAGAGTCTGCTTCCATGAACAACTGCCTCCTTTCCCATGAGACCAGAAGAACTAGATAGTGCACAGTTACTATTACTGAACATTTTTTTAACCATTCTTTTTTTATGTGTGTGTCTGTATGATTTAGGTGAAAGTTTATAGGGCAAATTAGTTTCTCTTTAACAGTTAATACACAAATTGTTTTGTTACACTGGATGCCAACCCCATGATGTGTCAGCACGCTCCCCTTTTTCACCCCAGGTTCCCTGTTTCCATTCGTCCAGTTTTCCTGTCCATTCCTGCCTTCTCATCTTTGCTTTAGGGCTGGTGTGCCCATTAGTCTTGTATACATGATTGAAATAATATGAAGCACAATCCTCACATGTTATTGTTGGCCCTATAGACCTGTCTAATCTTTGGCTGAAGGGTGAACCTCAGGAGTGACTTCAGTACTGAGTTAAACGGGTGTCTGGGGGTCATACCCTTGGAGTTTCTCCAGTCTTTGTCAGACCAGCATGCCTGGTCTTTTTGTGTGTGTGTGATTTTGAATTTTGTTCTATATTTTCCTCCTACTCTATCCAGGACCCTCTATTGTGACCCCCACCAGAGCAGTTGGTAGTGCACCATCTAGTTGTTCTAGGCTCAGTCTGGTGGTTGTGGTCCACTAGTCGGTTGGACTCATCTTTTCCTTGTGTCTTCGGTCTTCTTCATTCTCCTTTGGTCCAGCCAGAATGGGACCAGTAGATGTATCTTAGATGGCTGCTCACAGGCTTTTAAGACTCCAGTCACTACTCACCACAGTTGGATGCAGAAAATTTTCTTTATAGACTATGTTATGCCAATTAAGCTAGATTTCCCCTGAGACTATGGTCCCCAGCACGCTGCCCAGTAGCTCAGTCTCTCAGGGCATTTGTATGGGTCTGTAAAGCTTGTATGACTTTGCCCTGGCATTACTAAACATTTTGGTGAAAGATTCTATAGACGAATTCTGATCAAAAGTGGGAAACGCAGAATAGAATTTGAAATTTTCATGGAATCCAGAATTTCTGGAGCCACAGAGGATAGATGAACTCCTGAAACTATTGCCCTGAGATAATCTTTAAACCTTAAACCAAAAATATCCCCAGAAGTCTTCTTAAAACAATAGTTTAGCCAAACTAGAAAAGAATGTCTACCTTGAGGAGTGTGCTCTTTCAAAATCTATCTATATGGGATCAAACTGACAACAGCAACTAGAAAGATTAGATATGAAACTTAGTAGGCAGCCAGTTTATGTTAATGGGGGAATAAAAACTCAGAGGAGGGGGAGAATGCTTGTCCAAGTCAAAAAATGTAATCAATGTCACTGAATTGAACATGTAGGAACTGTTGAATTGGTGTATGTACTGCTGTGTATAATCTCAAAAACAATAATAAATTAATGTGGAGATATTACTACCAATGTGACAGAAATAAAAAGGATTATTAGACAGTTGTATCAACAATTGTAAGACAATAAATTAAAAAAAATTACGTAGTCTAAACGAACCGGATGAATTCCTAGAAACACATAAAATACATAAATTGACTCAAGAAAAAATAGACAATCTCAGTGGAGCTATATAACAAGTGATGAGATTGAATCAATAATTGAAAACTTCCCAATGAACAAAATTCTAGAAATAGATTGCTTGGTAGAATTCACTGGTGAATTCTACTAAACACTTGAATAATTAACACCAATCCTTCCCAAACTCTTCCAAAAACTAGGAGGAGGGAACACTTCCTAATCCATTTTATGAAGTCAGCATTACCTTGATACCAAAGACAGACAATAACATTAAAAGAAAATTACAGACCAATATCCTTTATAAATATTGATGGAAAAATTCTCATGGAAATACTAACGAATTGAGCTGCATATTAAAAGCTGTATGCTGATATACCATGATCAAGTGAGAACTACCCCAGGAATACAACAGTGCTTCAACTACAAAACTCAATCAATGCAATAAACCACATTAATAGAACAAAGGAAAAGAACCAGATGATCATCTCAGTTGCTGCAGAAAAGGCATTTGACAAAATCTAGCACCCTTTTATGATTAAAAAAACACTGAACAGACTAGAAAAAGAAGAGAAATTCCTCAACATGATAAAGGACACAGCTAACATCATACTCAATGGAAGACTGAAAGCTTTCTCTGAAAGATCAGGAATAAGACTAGAATGCCTGCTTTCACCATGACTGTTAAATATTGTACTGAAAGTTCTACCCAGAGCAAATAGCCAGGAAAAATAAAGCACATCCAAAAGAGAAAGGACAGCATGATCTTATATATAAAAAATCCCAAAGAATCAAAAGAAAGCTACTAGAGCTAATAAAAGAACTCAGAAAGTTTCAGGGTACAAGAACAACACACAGAAATCAGTTCTGTTTCTATATACGGCAATGAACAATCTGAAAAGGAAACTGAGAAACCGATTCCATTTACAATACCATGTGAAACAATAAAATACCTAGGAATAGATTTAACAAGGAAGGTGAGAGACTTTTACACTGAAAACTGTAAAACATTACTGAAAAGGTGGGGCTAAGATGGTGGAGTAGTCAGATGCTTCCTGTGGTACCTCATACAACAAAGACCTGAAAAAACATGTGGCACGCTAGGAGCCCTGAACATCAAAGGCAAAGTCGAGGAATCGGACTCAGCAGCACAGGGAGGCAGAAACAGTTCAGAAGCAGTGAGTAGTTGCCAGACCTGACCCAGTAGGAACCGGCACCTCACAGGCTGATTCTGCTGGCGCCCGCACGCTGAGGCAAGCAGTGGTGTTCAGAATTCGTTTACCATATTGGGAGAGAATAAGCAGCGGACAGTCTGCTCAACCCTCCAGAACAAGCGAAAAGCAGCCCTCAATTGGCAAAAGATAAGTATCTGCGTTTAACTTACCTGTGGATGCAAAAATACCCCTTCGGGAAAAAACTCTCTCCCGTGTATCTGCTCCCTTCCCACTCTGTGCTGGGTCCCAACCAGCTGCATCCCCTGGGCCAGCAGAAAGACCCTGAGCCATTCTCCTGGCCTTGGAGAGGGAACTAATTAACAAATAAGGAAAACAATCTGCTGGCTCACCTAAGCCGGGAACATAGGAAAGAAACAGCTCCTTTGCCTAGGCACAGGCATATGGGGTCAATGGGCTTTGAATGCCTTTCACCCCTGTGTAGACTGTGAGGGCCCATTTCAATAGCACAGGCCCTCATTAGCACAGTACAACATGGTATATACCTGAAGTCTAATGTCAACTGTTTCAGCTACACGATGGACAGGCAGGTTGGTGACATTTGATACCACTCTGCCTATTGAGTAGGGTCCTCACCTACCGACAACAGGGGACTGAGGACTGATGGCTCCACCCATGACACCTAGCCAACCACGACAGGTGTCCAGGAATAGGTGGTGCCTCCCAGTCCTTATAGCCAACAGCAGTGGGTGCCCACAGCCTGGCTGCAAAACCCACCCACCTATGCGCTTTAGGGAACAGGGACAATCTTTACTCACAGACACTCAGGAGCAGTTGTCAGTCCCCTGCCTTGCTCACCTCATGACCCCCTACTGCACCTAAATGCCTGTGCCTACACCAATCACCCCTGCTCGTCTAGGAACTCAGGTGAGAACCTGTGCCACACACTTGGTGACTCACTATCTGGTCACCGGAGCTGAATACACACAAGAAAAGTGAACGGAGTCCTGGGCTCACATACCTAGTAACAGCTCTAACCACCTGGTGACAGTACATTAGAGATTAAAAGGAGCAAATAATGACACTAGCTGACTCGAGCAGCCTATCTGGGCATATCGAAAACAAAACAAAACAAGAAACTAGGACATAGTAAGCAAACATAAAATAAATAAATACAATAACTTACTGATGGTACAGGGACAATAGTAAATATCAAATCACATCAAGAGGCAGACCACGATGGCTTCAACAAGCTATCAAAACAAACAGACAAGAAATCCCCCGGAGGAAGTGAATTTCCTAAAATTATAGGAGGTAGAATACAAAAGATTGACATACAGAACTCTTCAAGAGATCAGGAAGGAGATCAGGCAAAACACAGAACAAGCCAAGCAGCACACAGAATAAGCATGAGAGGAACTTAAGCAGATTAGAGAAGAGCATAATGACGAATGTAAGAGGCTGCAAGAATCCATAGAGAGCAGACAGAAATTTAGAATATTAAAAGTAAAATTTCAGAATTAGACAATTGAATAGAAAGTCATGATAGCAGAACTGAGGCAATGGAAGTCAGAATTAGTGACACTGAAGATAAAGCACTTGGCACCAACATATTTGAGGAAAAATCAGATAAAAGAATTAAAAAAATGAAGAAACTCTAAGAATTATCTGGGACTCTATCAAGAGGAATAATCTATGAGTGACTGGAGTACCAGAACGGGAGGATAACAGAAAATACGGACAGAATTAATGGAGACTTGCTGGCAAAAAACTTCCCTGATATTGTGAAAGACGAGAAGATATCTATCCAAGATGCTCACCAAACACAAGGTAGATCTCAAAAGAAAGTCACCAAGAGATATTATAATCAAACTTGCCCAAACCAAAGATAAAGAGAGAATTTTAAGAGTGGCTAGGGATAAACGAAAAGTCACCTACAAAGGAAAGTCAATAAGAATAAGCTCGGACTATTTTTTTTACTCATGAGAAACCGTGCATGCAAGAAAGAAATAGGATGACGTATTTAAAGCCTTGAAGGAAAAAAAACTGCCAGCTGAGAATTATATATCCAGCAAAACAGTCTCTCAAATATGAAGGTGAAATTAGGACATTTCCAGATAAACAGAATTTTAGGGAATTCATAATAACCAAACCAAAACCACAAGAAAATACTAAAAAGTCCTCTGGTTAGAAGGTCAATAACATCAGATAACAAAACTAGAACAAAGGACAAAGCAACCAGGTATCGACCTGGATAGGGAAATCACAAAAGTAAATCAAAGCTAAAACACTCAAAACAGGGAAACAGAGATGTCATTATGTAAAAAATCACAACATTAAGACAAAAAAGAGAGACTAAAAAATGTAGTCATAGATCTTTCATATGGAGAGGAAGCCAAGGCAATATACAGAAATAAAAGATTAGTTTCAACAGAGAAAACCAAGAGTAAATATTAAGGTAGCTACAAAGGAAACCAACAGTCCAACCCATCAAGATAAAAAACAAGAAAAACATAAAGACTCAGCAAATACAAAATCAAAACAATGAAAAAGAGGAAAACAGAATATATGGTAAAGAAAATATATAAAGAAAAATGACACAGCACAGAAAATTAAGTGGAACAAAGACAATGTCAACAACACACACACAAAAAAGTCATCAAAATGACAGCACTAAACTCATATCTATGGATAATATGCTGAATGTAAATGGACTAAATGGACCAATAAAGAGACAGTGGCAGAATGGATAAGAAAACACTATCCATCTATATGCTGCCTATAAGAGACATGCCTTAGACATAAAGACACAAAAAACTAAAACTCAAAGAATGGAAGAAATATATCAAACAAACAACAATCAAAAAAGAGCAGGAGTCGCAATATCAATTTCTGACATAATAGATTTTAAAGTAAAATCTACCACAACGGACACGGAAGAACACTATATAATCATTAAAGGATCAACACACCAGAAGGACATAACCATAGTCAATATTTACACACCAAATGACAGGGCTCCCAAATATGTAAAACAAGCTCTAACAGCATTAAAAAGAGACACAACTCCACAATAATAGTAGGAGACTTCAACATACCACTTTCGCTGAAGTACAGAACAACCAGAAAGAAGCTCAATAAAGACATGGAAGACCTAAATGCCACAATCAACTAAACTGACTTCATATGCATATATAGAACAGTTCACCAAACAGCAGCCAAGTAAACATTCTTTTCCATGGCATATGGAACATTCTCCAGAATTGATCACATATTAGGCCATAAAGCAAGCCTTAACAGAATCCAAAACATCGAAATATTAAAAAGCATTTTTCTGATCATAAAACCATACAGGAGAAATCACTGACAGAAAAAGAAAGGAAAAAATGTCAAACACATGGAAACTGAACACCTTTCTCAAAAACTATTGGGTTATATAGAAGACATTAAAGACGGAATAAAGAAATTCATACAATCAAATGAGAATGAAAACGCACCTTACCAGAACCTTTGGGACGCACCAAAAGCAGTGCTTAGAGGTCAATTTATAACAATCAATGCACAGATCCAAAAAGAAAAAAGGGCCAAAATCAAAGAATTAACCCTGCAACTCAAATAAATAGAGGAACAGCAAAAGAAGCCCTAGGGCACCAGAAGAAAGTAAATAATGAAAATTAGACCAGAACTAAACAAAACAGAGAATAGAAAAACAATCAAAAGAGTTAACAAGACCAAAACCTGGTTCTTTGAAAAGATCAACAAAATCTTTAAACCATTGGCCAAACTGACAAAAGAAAAACAGGAGAAGCAAATAACCCAAATAGGAAATGAGATGGGTGATCTCACAAGAGATCCAACTGAAACTAAAAGAATGAAAACAGAATACTATGAAAAATTGTACTCTAACAAATTTGAAAACCTAGAAGAAATGGATGAATTTCTAGAAGCACACTACCTACCTAAACTAATACAAACAGAGGTAGAACAATAAAATAAACCCATAACAAGAGACTGAAAAAGTAATTTATAAACTCCCAACAAAAAAAAAGCCCTAGCCCTGACAGCTTCACTGGAGAATTCTATCAAACTTTTAGAGAAGAGTTAATACCACTAATACTAAAGGTATTTCAGAACATAGAAAAGGATAGAATACTCCCAAACTCATTCCATGAAGCCAGCATAACCCTGATTCCAAAACCTGGTAAAGACACAAGAAAAGAAAATTACAGAGCAGTATTCCTCATAAACTTAGTCACAAAAATCCTCAACAAATGTCTCAGCAATAGAATTCAACAACATATCAAAAAAAATAATTCACCATGACCAAGTGGGATTCGTACCAGGTATGCAGGGATGGTTCAACATTAGGAAAACGATCAATGTAATCCACCACATAAATAGAACCAAAGACAAGAACCACATGATTTTGTCAATTGACGCAGAAAAGGCACTTGAAAAAGTCCAATACCCATTCATGATAAAAACTCTCAGCAAAACAGGAATAGAAGGGAAATTTCTCAACATAATAAAGGGCATTTACACAAAGCCAACAGCCAGCATCATCCTAAATAGAGGCTGAAAGCATTCCCCTGGAGAACAGGAACCAGACAAGGATGCCCTTTACCACCACTCTTATTCAACATTGTGCTGGAGGTCCTAGCCAGAGCAATTAGGCCAGAGTAAGAAATAAAGGGCATCCACACTGGTAAGGAAGAAGTAAAAGTAGCTCTATTTGCAGATGATATGATCTTATACACAGAAAACCCTATAGAATCAACAAGGAAACTACTAAAATTAATCGCATCTTTCAGCGAAGTATCAGGATACAAGATAAACATACAAAAATCAGTTGGATTCCTCTACACCAACACAGAGAACACTGCAGAGGAAATCACCAAATCAAAAGCATTTACAATAGCCCCCAAGAAGATAAAATACTTAGGAATAAATCTAAGCAGAGACATGAAAGACCTATACAAACAAAACCACAAGACGCTACCGCAAGAATCCAAAAGAGATCTACGTAAGTGGAAAAACGTACCTTACTCATGGATAGGAAGACTGAACATTGTGAAAACATCTATTTCTACCCAAAGCAATCTAGAGATATGATGTAATCCCAATCCAAATTCCCATGGCATTTTTTAGTGAGATGGAGAAACAAATCACCAACTTCATATGGAAAGGGAAGAGGCCCTGAAGAAGTAATGCATTACTAAAAAAAAAAAAAAGAAACAAAGTGGGAGGCCTCACACTACCTGATTTTAGAACCTATTATACCGCCACAATAGTCAAAACAGCCTGGTACAGGTACAACAGATATGTAGACTAATGGAACCGAAATGAGAATCCAGACCCTATGAGCAGATGATATTTGACAAAGGCCCAAAGTCCGTTAAATGAGGAAAAGACAGTCTCTTTAACAAACTGTGCTGGCATAACTGGTATATATCGGCAAAAAGATGAAACAAGACCCATACCTCACAGCATGTACAAAAACTAACTCAAAGTGGATCAAAGACCTAAATATAAAATCTAAAACAATAAAGATCATGGAAGAAAACACAGGGGCAACACTAGGAGCCCTAATACATGGCATAAACAGTATATAAAACATTACTAACAATGCACAAACACCAGAAGAGAAACTGGATAACTGGGAGCTCCAAAAAATCAAACACTTAAGCTCATCCAAAGACTTCACCAAAAGAGTAAAAAGACAACCTATAGACTGGGAAAAAAATTTGGCTACAACAAATCCAATCAGTGTCTAATCTCTAAATTCTATAAGATACTGCAAAACCTCAACAACAAAATGTCAAACAACACAATTAAAAAATGGGCAAAGGATATGATCAGGCACTTCACCAAAGAAGACACTCCGGCTGCTAACACATATATGAGGAAATGCTCATGATTATTATCCATTAGAGAAATGCAAATCAAAAGTACATGAGATACCATCTCACCCCAAGAAGGCTGGCATTAATACAAAAACACAAAATAATCAATGTTGGAGAGGTTGTGGAGAGACTGGAACACTTGTACACTGCTGGTGGGAATGTAAAATGGTACAACCACTTTGGAAATCAATTTGGCATTTCCTTAAAATTAGAAATAGAACTACCATACGATCTAGAAATTCCACTCTTTGGAATATATCCTATAGAAATAAGAGCCTTCACACAAATAGATGTATGCATACCCATGTTGACTGCTGCACTGTTTACAATAGCAAAAAGATGGAAACAACGAAGGTGCCCATCAACAGATGAACGGATCAACAAAATTATGGTATATTCACACAGTGGAATAGTATGCAACAATAAATAATTATGATGAATCTATGAAACATCTCATAACGTAGAGGAATCTGGAAGGCATTATGCTGAGTGAAATTAGTTGCAAAAGGATAAATATTGTATGAAACCACTATTATAAGAACTCAAGAAAAGGTTTAAACACTGAAGAAAACATTCTTTGATGGTTACGAGGGTGGGGAGGGAGGGAGGGGTGTATTTACTAATTAGATAGAAGACAAGAATTATTTTAGGTGAAGGGAAGGACAACACACAATATAGGGGAAGTCAGCACAATTGGAATAAGCCAAAAGCTAAGAAGTTTCCTAAACACAACCAAACACTTCGAGAGACAGGGTAGCAGAGGCGGGGGTTCGGGGACTATGCTTTCAGGGGACATCTAGGTCAATTCAAATAACAAAGTGTATTAAGAAAACATTCTACATCACATTTTGTTGAGTGGCATCTGGGGTCTTAAAAGCTAGCAAGCAGCCATCTAAGATGCATCAATTAGTCTCAACTCACCTGGAGCAAAGGAGAAAGAAGAACATCAAAGACACAAGGAAAATACGAGCTCAAGAGAAAGAAAAGGCCACATAAACCAGAAACTACATCAATCTGAGAGCGGAAGAACTAGATGTTGCCCGGCTACCTCCAATGACTGCCCTCACAGGGAACACAACAAAGAATCCCCGATGGAGCAGGAGAAAAGTGGGATGCAGAATTCAAATTCTAGTAAAAACACCAGACTTAATGGTCTGACTGAGACTGGAGGGTCACCAGAGGTCATGGCCCCTGGTCTCTCTGTTAGCCGAAAACTAAAACCATTCTCGAAGCCAACATCTTCAGACATCAGATAACAACCAAAGACTAGAACACAGAATAACCAGATATCAACCCAGACAGGGAAATCACAAAAATAAATCAAAGCTGAAACACTGAAAATAGGGAAACAGAGACATCAATACGTAAAAGACGAAACCATTACTACGAAAAAGAGAGACTAAATAATGCAGTCATAAAACTTTCATATGCAGAAGAAATCAAGGCGATATCAAGAAATAAAAGATTGGTTTAAACTTAGGAAAATATTAAGGTAACCACAAAGGAAACTAACAATCTTATACATCAAAATAAAAAACAAAAACATAAAGACTCAGCAAATACAAAATCAACAATAAAAATAAAAACGAAGTGAAAATACATAAAGAAAAATGACTCAGCACAGAAAATTAAGTGGAACAAAGAAACTGTCAACAACACACACAAAAAAAAGACATAAAAATGACAGCACTAAACTCATACCTATCAATAATTAACGTTGAATGTAAACGGACTAAATGTACCAATAAAGACACAGAGAGTGGCCAAATGGATAAAAAATATGATTCCTTTATATCATGTCCCTCTTTATCATATAAATCCAATGTTTGACTCCAAGGGCACTGTCTGATTTAAATTTGCATTTATTGTCAGTGACTCTTAGCAAAGTGCTATATATATATTGCTGTTGTTGTTAGGTGCCAACAAGTTGGTTCCAACTCATAGCAACCCTACGTACAACAGAGTGAAACACTGCCCGGTCCTGAGCCATCCTCACAATCATTGTTATGCTTGAGCCCATTGTTGCAGCCAGTGTCAATCCATCTCGTTGAGGGTCCTCTTTTTTTTCACTGACTCTCTACTTTACCAAGTATGCTGTCCCTCCCCAGGGACCGATCCCTCCTGATAACATGTCCAAAGTATGTGAGACATAGTCTCACCATCCTTGCTTCTAATCAGTATTCTGGCTGGACTTCTTCCAAGACAAATTTGAACGATCAAGGTATATTCAACATTCTTCACCAACACCATAACTCAAAGGCATCAATTCTTTGGTCTTGCTTATTCACTGCCCAGCTTTCACAAGCATATGAGGTGATTGAAAACACCATGGCTTGGGTCAGGCGCACCTTAGTCCTTAAAGTGACATATTTGCTTTTCAACACTTTAAAGAGATCTTTTGCAACAGATTTTCCCAATGCTAATATGTCTTTTGGAAACCCTGGTGGCGTAGTGGCTAAGTGCTATGGCTGCTATGCCAACAGTTTGGCAGTTTGAATCCGCCAGGCGCTCCTTCGAAACTCTGTGGGGCAGTTCTACTCCGTCCTATAGGGTCACTATGAGTCACAATCAACTCAACGGCAGTGGGTTTGGCTTGGGTTTTTAATACGTCTTTGCTGTCTTGACTGCTGCTTCCACAGGTGTTCACTATGAATTCAAGCAAAATGAAATCCTCAACAACTTTAATCTTTTTTTTTTTTGTATATCATGATGGTGCTTATTGGCCCAGTTGTGAGGATTTTTTTATGTTGAGATGTAATCCATAATGAAGGCTGTATTCTTTGATTGTTACTAAGTGCTTCAAGTCCTCTGCAATGTCAGCAAACAAGGTTGTGTCATCTGCATAATGCAAATTGTTCATGAGTCTTCCTCCAATCCTGATGCCCTGTACTTCTTCATATAGCCCAGCTTCTTGGATTATTTGCTCAGCATACAGTGTGAACAGGTATGGTGAAAGGATACAAACCATGCAGTATCCCCTTGTTCTGTTCGAACGATTGCCTCTTGCTCTATGTACAGGTTCTTCCTGAGCACAATTAGCGTTCTGAAATTCCATTCCTCACAATGCTATCCATAATTTGTTATGATCCACACAGTTGAATGCCTTTGCATACACAATAAAACACAGGTAAGTATCTTTCAGGTATTCTCTGCTTTCGGCCAGGATCCATCTGACATCAGCAATGATATTCCACGTTCCATGTCCTCTTCTGAATATGGCTTGAATTTCTGGCAGTTCCCTGTTGATGTACTGCTACAACCACTTTTGAATGATTTTACTTGTGAGTGACATTAATGATATTGTTCGATAATTTCCACATTCGGTTGAATCACCCTTCTTTGAAATAGACATAAATATGGATCTCTTCCAGTTGGTTGGTCAGGTAGCTGTCTTCCAAATTTCTTGGCATAGAAGAGCAAGCACAAACAGCGCTTCATCCATTTGCTGAAACATCTAAATTGGTATTCCCTCAATTCCTGGAGCCTTGTTTTTCGCCAATGTCTTCAGCGCACCTTGGACTTCTTCCTCCAGTACCATTGGATCTTGATCATATGCTACCTTCTGAAATGGTTGTATGTCGACCAATTCTTTTTGGTACAGTGACTCTGTATTCCTTCCATCTTTTTAATGATGCTTCCTGCATCATTCAGTATTTTGCCCATAGAATCCTTCAATATTGCAACTCAAGGCTTGAATTTTTTCTTCAGTTCTTTCAGCTCGAGAAATGCCAAGTATATTCTTCCCTTTTGGTTTTCTAACTGCAGGTCTTTGCACACTTCATTAGAATACTTTACTTTTGCCGTCTTGAACCCCCCTTTGAAATCTTCTGTACAGCTGTTTTACTTCATAATTTCTTCCTTTCACTTTAGCTACTCGACATTCAAGAGCAGGAAAAAAATCAGACGTTAGTCTGATAGAAATTTAATTATAGTATATCTATATTAAAGGATATTATGCAGCCCTTTTAAAATGTGCTAAAGTATATAAGACAATGTAATAAGTGGAAAAAGGTTACAAAAGAATATGTATAATTTGAACATATTAAAATTACATGGGTGTATGTGGTCTGGAAGAATACACACCAAGATATTAAAAAGCTTATCTATATTCACCTGCTTGGGTAATAAGAAAAAAATTATTAATTCAGTTTGTACAAACAGATTTATCAACCTAAACGTCCCAGGGCAGGTCCCCGTTATTTCAATACACAACATTATACTAGTTGTAAACAGAAGTAAAAATGAAACATTCCATTAGATTTGAAGGACATCTATATAAATGGCCCAGCATCTATTTGTCAATATTAGTATTGAAACTCCTATAAATGACAAAATTTAATTTGGAATTATCAGATAAAAAGACATATGATCCAAACAGCAGCATGATTCTGAGGACCAACACAAAGTAACATTATTAATTACACTAATAGTAAGTGTTTATAAAATGTAATTCCAAATTGTTATCATAGTGTTTGTTTCTTTTCCCTTAATACGTAGGCTTAGCCCATTGTTTCATCTTGCTAGGACTCTTCATAATTCTTTTAAAATTTCTTAAATATGAACATTTGGTAAATTGGATACAGTTTGCTGAATCTTTGGTATCGCTAAAGTAACTGTTCTCAACATCTAAATAGTGATTGTCAAACAGCTAATTGCCTAATCTATAATTAGAAGTTATTCTAATTTATCCAGAAAACAATTCCTCAGTATGGGTTAACTAAAGAGCCCTCGTGGCACAGTGGTTAAGCATTTGGCTGCTAACTAAAAGGTCCTTGGTTCTAATCTACCAACTGCTCCACTGGAGAAAGATGTGGCAGTCTACTTCTGTAAAGATTTACAACCCTGGAAACCCTATGTGCCAGTTGTACTCTGTCCTATATGGTTGTTATGAGTCAGAATCTAGTCAAGAGGGGGTGAGGGGGTTGTTTGATTGTTTTACGGGTTGACTAGTTGAGGAGGGGAGCTGTAGTGGCAAACTGGTTAAGAGCACGGCTGCTAATAAAAAGATCAGCAGCTAAAATCCACCAGCAGTTCCTTGGAAACCCTATAGTGCAGTTCTATTATGTCCTATAGGGTCGCTATGATTTGGAATCTACTTCATGGCAATGAGTTTGGTTTTACTTGGGGAGTAAGGGAAGGGCAGGATATGGTAAATTCTGCTCATCTTTCCCCCTCCTCCACCTTCAAATCCAAATGAAAGAAAGGCAACAATCCGTTCTCCTAATGCCAACATGATATCTCAGCAGTATCATTTTATGTCTTACAGTCCAGTCTAATCTATGTCTGAAGAGTTGGCTTCGGGAATGGTTTAAGTTTCGGGCTAACAGAGAGTCTGGGAGCCATGTCCTCTGGAGTCCCTCCAGTCTGTAAGACCATTAAGTCTGGTCTTCTTACTAGAATTTGAGTTCTGTATCCCACTATTTTCCTGCTCCAACAAGAGAACTGCTGTGTTCCCTGTAAGGGCAGTCATCGACTGTAGCCGGAACCATCTAGTTCTTCTATTCTCAGGCTGACTTAGTCTCTGGTTTACGTAGCCCTTTCTGTCTCTTGGAAACCCTGGTGGCGTAGCGGCTAAGTGCTACGGCTGCTAACCAAAGGGTTGGCAGTTTGAATCCGCCAGGCGCTCCTTGGAAACTCCATGGGGCAGTTCTACTCTGTCCTATAGGGTGGCTATGAGTCAGAATTGACTCGATGGCAATGGGTTTGGTTTTTGGTTCTGTCTCTTGGGCTCCTATTTTCCTTGAATCTTAGGTGTTCTTCATTCTCCTTTGCTCCAGGTGGGTGGAGACCAATTGATGCATCTTAGATGGCCTCTTGCTAGCATTTAAGAACCCAGGCACCACTCATTAAATTGAGATGCAGAATGTTTTCTAAATATGTTTTCTTACGCCAATTGACCTAGATGACCCTTGAAACCATGGTCCACAGACCCCCAACCCTGCTACTCTGGCTTTTGAAGTGTTCAGTTGTACTTAGAAAATTTCTCTGCTTTTGGTTTAGTCCAACTGTTCTAACGTCTGTATTGTGTGCTCTCTTTCCCTTTCCCTAAAATAGTTCTCTTCTACGACCTAATTAGTGAATACCTCTCTCCATCCTTTCCTCCCCACCCTCGTAACCATCAAAGAATATCTTCTTCAGTGTTTAAACTATTTCTTGAATTCTTAAAATACTGGTCTCATACAATATTTGTCCTTTTACAACTGACTACTTTCACTCAGCATAATGCCTTCCAAATTCCTACATGTTACAAGATGCTTCATGGATCCATCATTGTTCTTTATGTATGCGTAGTATTTCATTGTGTGAATATACCAAAATTTATTTATCCATTCATCTGATGATGGGCACCCTGGTTGCTTCCATATTTTTGCTATTCTAAACAGTGCTGAAATGAACATGGGTGTGCATATACCTGTTTGTGTAAAGGCTCTTACTCCTCTAGGATATACTCCAAGGAGTGGGATTCCTGGATTGTAAGGTAGGTTCATTTCCAAGTGCCAAATCGATTTCCAAAGTGGCTGTACCATTTTACATTCCCACCAGCAGTGTATAAGTGTTCCAGTCTCTCTATAACCTCCCCAACATTTATTATTTTGTGTTTTTTGTATTAATGCCAGCTTTGTTGGGGTAAGATGGTATCTCCTTATAGATTTGATCTGCATTTCTCTAATGGCTAATGATCCTGAGCATTTCCTCATGTATCTGTTAGTTGCCAGTTATCTAGTTTTTCTTCTGGTGTTTGTGCGTTGTTAGTAATGTATTGTATACTGTTTATGCCATGTATTAGAGCTCCTAGCATTTTCCCTATTTTTTCTTCCACGATACTTATCCTTTTATATTTAGGCCTTTGATCCATTTCAAGTTAGTTTTTGTGCATGCTGTGAGGTATGGGTCTTGTTCCATTTTTCTGCAGATGGACATCCAGTTATACCACCACCATTTGTTAAAAGAGACTGCCTTTTCTGCATTTAACAGACTTTGGGCCTTTGTCAAACATCAGCTGCTCATATGTGGATGGATTTATGTCTGGATTCTCAATTCTGTTCCATTGGTCTATGTATCTGTTGTTCTACCAGCATGAGACTGTGGTGGTATAACAAGTTCTAAAATCAGATAGTGTGATTCCTCCCACTTTGTTCTTCTTTTTCAGTAATGCTTTATTTATCTGGGGCCTATTTCCCTTCCCCATATGAAGTTGGTGATCTCTTTCTCCATCTCATTAAAAGATGTCATTGGAATTTGGATCGGAATTGCATTGTATCTATAGATCGCTTCCGGTAGATTAGACATTTTTACAATGTTGAGTCTTCCTATCCACGAGCAAGGTGTGTTTTTCCACTTACGTAGGTCCATTTAGGTTTCTTGCAGTAGCATCTTGTAGTTTTCTTTGCACAGGTCTTTTAAGTCTCTGCTTAGATGTATTACTAAATATTTTATCTTCATGGGGGCTACTGTAAATGGTATTGATTTGGTGATTTCCTGTTCGATGTTCTCTTTGTTGGTGTAGAGGAATCTAACTGATTTTTGCATGTTTATCTTGTATCCTGATACTTTGCTGAATGCTTCTGTTAGTTTCAGTAGATTTCTTGAGGGTTCTTTAGGGTTTTCTGTGTATAAGATCATGTCACCTGCAAACAGAGATACTTTTACTTCTTCCTTAACAATCTGGATGCCCTTTATTTCTTTACCTAGCCTAATTGCTTTGGCTAGGACATCCAGCACAATGTTGAATAAGAGTGGTGGTAAAGGGCATCCTTGTCTGGTTCCCGTTCTCCAGGGGAATGCTTTCAGATTCTCTCCATTTAGGATGATGTTAGCTGTTCGCTTTATATAAATGCTCTCTATTCTGTTGAGGAATTTCCCTTCTATTCCTATTTTGCTGTGTTTTTATCATGAATGGGTGTTGGATTTTGTCAAATACCTTTTCTGCATTAATTGGTGAGATCACATGGTCATGTCTTTGGTTTTATTTATGTGATGGATTGCACTGATTGTTCTTCTAAGGTTAAACCATTCCTGCATACCTGGTATAAGTCCCTCTTGTGGTGGTGAATTATTTTTTTGATACGTTGTTGAATTCTACTGGCTAGAATTTTGTTGAGGATTTTTACGTCTAAGTTCATGAGGGATATAAGACTGTAATTTTCTTTTTTGTGCTGTCTTTTTTTTTTTACCTGGTTTTGGTGTCAGGGTTATGCTGGCTTCATAGAATGAGTTTGGGAGTATTCCACCCTTTTCTACACTCTGAAATACCTTTAGTAGTAGTGGTGTTATCTCTTCTCTGAACGTTTGGTAGAATTCTCCAGTGAATCTGTCAGGGTCAGGGCTTTTTTTTGGTTTGTTTTTTTGTCCCTGGGAATTTTTTAATTACCTTTTCAATCTCTTCTTTTCTTATGGGTTTATTTAGTTGTTCTATCTCTGTTTGTGTTAGTTTAGGAAGTAGTGAGTTTCTAGAAATTTGTCCACTCGCTCCAGGCTTTCAAATTTGTTAGAGTACAATTTTTCATAGTAATCTGGTATGATTCTTTTAATTTCAGTTGGGTCTTCTGTGATATCACACATATCATTTCTTATTCTGGTTACTCGCTTCCTGTCTTGTTTTTCTTTTATCAGTTTGGCCAATGGTTTATCGATTTTGTTAATCTTTTCAATGAACCAGATTTTGGTCTTAATTGTTTTTCTGTTTTGTATTTCATTTGGAAAACCTGGTGGAATACTGGTTAAGAGCTATGACTGCTAACCAAAAGGTCGGCAGTTTGAAGCCACCAGGTGCTCCTTGGAAACTCTATAGGGTGGTTCTACTCTGTCCTACAGGGTCGCTATGAGTCAGAAAAGACTCGACAGCAGTAGGTTTGGTTTTGTATATTTCATTTAATTCTGATCTCCCTTTTATTATTTGTTTTCTTCTGGTGCATGAGGGTTTCTTTTGTTGCTCTCTTTCTATCTGTTCAGGTTGTAGGGATAATTCTTTGATTTTGGCCCTTTCTTATTTTTGGTTGTGTGCATTTATTGCTATAAATAGACCTCTGAGCACTGCTTTTGCTGTGTCCCAAATATTCTGATACGAAGTGTTTTCATTTTCATTGGATCCTATGAATATCTTTATCCCATCTTCAATTTCCTCTATAACCCCATCATTTTTGAACAGGTTGTTGTTCAGTTTTCAAGTGTTTGATTTCTTTTCCCTGCTTCTTCTCTAATTGATTTCTACTTTATAGCTTTATGGTTAGAGAAGATGTTTTATTTCAATGTTTTAGATTCTGTTAAGGCTTGCTCTATGATGTAATATGAGGTCTATTATACAGAATGTTCCAGATGCATTGGAAAAGAAAGTATACACGGCTGCCATTGGGTGGAGTGTTCTGTATATGTCTATGAGGTCAAGTTGCTTGACTGTGGCATTTGATCTTCTGTGACCTTTTTGAGCTTCTTTCTGGATGTTCTGTCCGTCATCGAAAGTGGTGTATTGGTATACTATTATTATTGGGGAGCTGTCTGTCTCAGTTTCCAATACGGTTAGAGCTTGTTTTCTGTCTCCTGAAGCCCTGTACTGGGTGCAAAAATATTTTATATAGTTATAAACTCCTGGTATTTTGTCCCCTTAATCATTATATAGTGTCCTTCCTTATCCTTTGTAGTGGATTTAACTTTAATGTCTATTTTGTCAGAAATTAATATTGCCACTCCTACTTTTTTGACTGTTGTTTCTTGATACATTTTTTTTTCCATCCTTTGGGTTTTAGTTTTCTTTTGTTTTTAAGTCTAAGGTGTGTCTCTTGGAGGAAGCATGAAGACAGATTGTGTTTTTTTAACCATTCTGCCACTCCCTGTCTGTTTACTGCTACATTTAGTCCATTTACATTCCACGTAATCATGGATAGGTATGAATTTAGTGCTGTCATTCTGAGGTCTTTTTTCTGTGTTGTGAACAGTATCTTTCTTCTATTTCATTTTCTGTGCGGAGTAGTTTATATTTATATATTGTCTTCTCCTCTTCTTCATTGTTCTTTCTGTTTTTACTGAGTCTTTGTTTCTCTTGTATTTTACGTTGATGTGTAGGACTGTTAGTCTCCTTTGTGGTTACCTTAATATTTACCCCTATTTCTGTAAGTTTACGCCTTTTATTTATTTTTTTTATCTTTTAATAACAATTTTATAAAATAATTTTTATTGTGCTTTAAAAGTTTACAAATCAAGTCAGTCTCTCACACAAAAATCCATACACAACTTGCTACACACTCCCACTTGCTCTCCCCTTAATGAGACAGCCCGCTCTCTCCCTCCACACTCTCTTTTCGCATCCATTTCACCAGCTTCTAACCCCTTCCACCCTTTCATCTCCCATCCAGGCAGGAGATGCCAAAATAGTCTCAAGTGTCCACCTGATCCAAGAAGCTCACTCCTCACCAGCATCCCAGTCCAATCCATGTCTTAAGAGTTAGCTTCAGGAATGGTTCCTATCCTGGGCCAAAAGAAGGTCCGGGAGCCATGACCACCGGGTTATTTCTAGTCTCAGTCAGACCATTAAGTCTGGTCTTTCTATGAGAATTTGGGGTCTGCATCCCACTGCTCTCCTGCTCCCTCAGGGGTTCTCTGTTGTGTTCCCTGTCAGGGCAGTCATCAGTTGAAGCTGGGCACCATCTAGTTCCTCTGGTCTCAGGATGATGTAAGTCTCTGGTTCATGTGGCCCTTTCTGTCTCTTGGGCTCATAATTACCTTGTGTCCTTGGTATTCTTCATTCTCCTTTGATCCAGGTGGTTTGAGACTCATTGATGCATCTTAGATGGCTGCTTGCTAGCATTTAAGACCCCAGACACCACTCTTCAGAGTGGGATGCAGAATGTTTTCTTCATACATTTTATTATGCCAATTGACTTAGATGTCCCCTGAAACCATGGTCCGCAAACCCCTGCTCCTGCTACGCTGGCCTTCGAAGCATTCAGTTTATTCAGGAAACATCTATGCTTTTGGTTTACTCCAGTTGTGCTGACCTCCCCTGTATTGTGTGTTGTCTTTTCCTTCAACTAAACTAGTTCTTATCTACTATCTGAATAGTGAATACCCCTCTCAGATCCTCCCTCCATGCCCCCTCTCAAAGCCACAAAAGAATGTTTTCTTCTCAGTTTAAACTATTTCTCAAGTTCTTATAATAGTGGTCTTATACAATATTTGTCCTTTTGCAACTGACTAATTTCATTCAGCATAATGCCTTCCAGGTTCCTCCATGTTATGAAATGTTTCGCAGACTCCTCACTGTTCTTTATTGATGCATAGAATTCCATTGTGTGAATATACCATAATTTATTTATCCATTCATCTGTTGATGGGCGCCTTGGTTGCTTCCACCTTTTTACTATTATAAACAGTGCTGCAATAAACATGGGTGTGCATATATCTGTTCTTGTTAAGGCTCTTATTTCTCTAGGATATATTCCAAGGAGTGAGATCGCTGTATTCTATGGCAGTTCTATTTCTAGCTTTTTAAGGAAGCACCAAATCGATTTCCAAAGTGGTTGCACCATTTTACATTCCCATCAGCAGTCTATAAGTGTTCCAGTCTCTCCATAGCCTCTCCAAAATTTATTATTTTAGGATTTTTGGATTAACGCCAGCCTTGTTGCAGTGAGATGAAATCTCATTGTAGTTTTGATCTGCATTTCTCTAATGGCTAATGATCGTGAACATTTCTTCATGTATCTGTTAGCTACCTGAATGCCTTCTTTAGTGAAGTTTCTATTTATATCTTTTGCCCATTTTTCAATGGGATTATTTGTCTTTTTGTAGTTGACTTTTTGCAGTATCATATAGATTTTAGAGATCAGACGCTGATTGGAAATGTCATAGCTAAAAACTTTTTCCAAGTCCGTAGGGAGTCTTTTTACTCTTTTGGTGAAGTCTTTGGATGAGCATAGGCATTGGATTCTTAGGAGCTCCCAGTTATCTAGTTTTTCTTCTACATTCTTAACAATGTTTTGTACACTGTTTATGCCATGTATTACGGCTCCTAAAGTTGTCCCTATTTTTTCTTCCATGACCTTTATCATATTTTATTTTATATTTAGGTCGTTGATCCATTTTGAGTTAGTTTTTGTGCGTGGAGTGAGGTATGGGTCTTGTTTCATTTTTTTGCAGATGGATATCCAGTTATGCCAGCACCATTTGTTGAAAAGACTGTCTTTTCCCCATTTAACTGTTTTGGGGCCTTTGTCAAATAACAACTGCTCACATGTGGATGGATTTATGTCTGGATTCTCAATTCTGTTCCATTGGTCCATGCATCTGTTGTTGTACCAGTACCAGGCTGTTTTGACTACTGTGGTGGTATAATAGGTTCTAAAACCAGGTAAAGTAAGGCCTCCCACATTGTTCTTCTTTTTCAGTAATGCCTTATTTATCCGGGACCTCTCTCCCTTCCATATGAAGTTGGTGAGTTTTTTCTCCATCTCATTAAAGAATGTCGTTGGGATTTGGATCAGAATTGCATTAAATATATAGATCATTTTGGGTAGAATATACTAAATGTATAGATCATTTTGGGTAGAATATACATTTTTATAATGTTAAGTCTTCCTATCCACGAGCAACGTATGTTTTTCCACTTATGTAAGTCTCTTTTGATTTCTTGCTGAAGTGCACTGTAGTTTTCTTTGTATAAGTCTTTTACATCTCTGGTAAGATTTATTCCTAAGTATTTTATCTTCTTAGGGACTACTGTAAATGGCATTGATTTGATTTCCTCTTCGATGTTCTTTTTGGTAGTGTAGAGGAAGCCAACTGATTGCTGTAGGTTTATCTTTTATCCCGATACTCTGCTGAACTCTTCTATTAGTTTCAATAGTTTTCTGGAGGATTCCTTAGGGTTTTCTGTGTATAAGATCATGTCATCTGCAAATAGAGATACTTTGACTTCTTCCTTGCCAATCTGGATGCCCTTTATTTCTTTATCTAGCCTAATTGCTCTGGCTAGGACTAACTGCTCTGACTAGGACACAATGTTAAATAAGAGCGGCGATAAAAGCCATCCTCGTCTGGTTCCTGATCTCCCTGGGAATGATTTCAGGTTCTCTCCATTTACGGTGATCTTGGCTGTTGGCTTTGCATAAAAGCCATTTATTATGTTGAGGAATTTTCCTTCTATTCCTTTTTTGCTGAGGGTTTTTATCATGAATGAGTGTTGAACTTTGTTAAATGCCTTTTCTGCATCAATTGATAAAATCATGTGATTCTTGTCTTTTGTTTTATTTATGTGGTGGATTACATTAATTGTTTTTCTGATGTTGAACCATGCCTGCATACTTGGTATGAATCCCACCTGGTCATGGTGAATTTTTTTTTGATATGTTGTTGAATTCTATTGGCTAGAATTTTTTTGAGGATTTTTGCATCTATGTTCATGAGGGATATAGGTCTATAATTTTCCTTTCTTGTGGTGTCTTTACCTGGTTTTGGTATCAGGGATATGGTGGCTTCATAGAATGAGTTTGGTAGTATTCCGTCCTTTTCTATGCTCTGAAATAACTTTAGTAGTAGTGGTGTTATCTCTTCTGTGAAAGTTTGGTAGAACTCTGCAGTGAAGCCGCCCATACCAGGGCTTTATTTATTTATTTACATTTTTTGGAGTTTTTCGATTACTTTTGCAATCTCTTCTTTTGTTGTGGGTTTTTGTTTTGTTTTTTACCTCTGTCTTAGTTTAGGTAGGTAGTGTGTTTCTAGGAATTCATCCATTTCTTCCACGTTTTCAAATTTGAGTACAGTTTTTCATAGTAATCTGATATGATTCTTTGAATTTCACATGGATCTGTTGTAATATCGCCCATGTCCTTTCTTATTCGGGTTATTGGCTTCCTCTCCTGTTTTTCATTTGTCAGTTTGGCCAATGGTTTATCAATTTTGTTGATTTTTTCAAAAAAACAGCTTTTGGTCTTGTTAATTCTTTCAATTGTTTTTCTGTTTTCTATTTCATTTAGTTCAGCTCTAATTTTTATTATTTGTTTTCTTTTGGTGCTTTTGGGTTTCTTTTGTTGCTCTCTTTCTATTTGTTCAAGTTGTAGGGATAATTCTTTGATTTTGGCCTTTTTTTCTTTTTGGATGTGTGCATTTATTGATATAAATGGGCCTGCAAGCACCGCTTTTGCTGTGTCCCAAAGGCTCTGATAGGAAGTGTTTTCATTCTCACTGGATTCTCTGAATTTCTTTATTCCATCCTTAATGTCTTCTATAATCCAGTCTTTTTTGAGCAGGGTATTGTTCAGTTTCCAAGTGTTTGATTGCTTTTCCCTGCTTTTTCTGTTACTGATTTCCACTTTTATGGCCTTATGGTCAGAGAAGATGCTTTGTAATATTTCAATGTTTTTGATTGTGCTAAGGCTTGCTTTATGACCTAATATGTGGTCTATTCTAGAGAATGTTCCATGTGCACTAGAAAAGAAAGTATACTTGGTTGCTCTTGGGTGGAGTGTTCTGTATATGTCTATGTGGTCCAGTTGGTTTATTGTGGCATTTAGATTTTCCCTGTCTTTATTGAGTTTCTTTCTGGATGTCCTGTCGTTCACCAAAAGTGGTGTGATGAAGTCTCCTACTATTATTGTGGAGCTGTCCATCTCGCTTTTCAATGCTGATAGAGTTTGTTTTATGTATCTTGCAGCCCTGTCACTGGGTTCAAAAATATTTAATATGTTTATATCTTCTTGGTGTATTATCCCTTTAATCATTATATATTGTCCTTCCTTATCCTTTAAGATGGATTTAACTTTAATGTCTATTTTGTCAGAAATTAACATTGCCTCTCCTGCTCTTTTTTGATTGTTCTTTGCTTGATACATTTTTTTCCATCGTTTAAGTTTTAATTTGTTTGTGTCTCTAAGTCTAAGGTGTGTCTCTTGTAGGCAGCATATAGACGGATCTTGTGTTTTAATCCATTCTGTCACTCTCTGTCTCTTTATGGGTGCATTTAGTCCATTTACATTCAGGGTAATTTTGGGTAGATAAGAATTTAGTGCTATCATTTTGATGTCTTTTTTGTGTGTTGTTGACAGTTTCTTTTTCCCACTTAATTTTATGTGTTGAGTAGATTTTCTTTGTATGTTGTCCTTTCCTCATATTTGTTGTTGTTGATTTTGTTTCTGCTGAGTGTCTATTTTTCCCTTGTATTTTATTTTGATGAGTAGGATAGTTTGTCTCCTTCTTGGTTACCTTATTATATACCTCTATTTTTCTAAATTTAAACCTTTTTTTTTGTATCATCGTATCTTCCTCTCCATATGGAAGGTGTACGATCACACTTCTTAGTCCCTCTTTCTTATTTTAATGTTGTCTTCTTTTATATAATAACATCACCGTTACCCTGTGTTGTGTGTTTTTTTTTTTAATCTTGTTTTATTTTTTTGGATTTCCCTGTCTGGGTGGACTTCTGGTTGCTCTTGCCCAGTGTTCTAGTCTTGGGTCGATACCTGATATTATTGATTTTGTAACCAAGAACTCCCTTTAGTATTTCTTGTAGTTTTGGTTTGGTTTTTACGAATTCCCTCAACTTGTGTTTATCTGGAAATGTCTTAATTTCACCTTCACATTTAAGAGACAGTTTTCATGTGTATATGATTCTTGGCAGACAATTTTTTTGCTTTCAATTTTTTAAATATGTAATCCCATTGCCTTCTTGCCTGCATGGTTTCTGCCAAGTAGTCTGGGCTTATTCTTATTGACTCTCCTTCGTAGATAACTTTTTGTTCATCCCTCGCTGCTCTTATAATTCTCTATCTTTGGTTTTGGCAAGTTTGATTATAATATGTCTTGGTGACTTTCTTTTAAAATCTACCTTATGTGAAGTTCGATGAGTATCTTGGATAGATATCTTCTCATCTTTCACAATATCAGGGAAGTTTTCTCCCAACAAATCTTCAAGAATTCTCTACGTATTTTCTGTTATCCCTCCCTGTTCTTGTACTCCAATCACTCGCAGGTTATTTCTCTTAATAGAGTCCCATATGATTCTTAGGATTTCTTCATTTTTTAAATTATTTTATCTGATTTTTCTTCATATATATTGGTGCCAAGAGTTTTATCTTCTGTCTCACTAATTCTGCCTTCCAATTCCTGAATTCTGCTTCTCTGACTTTCTACTGAGTTATCTAATTCTGAAATTTTATTTTTAATCTCCATTTCTGATTGCTGTCTCTCTGTGTATTTTTGCAGCTTATTAAATTTTTCATTATGTTCTTACAATAACCTTTTTAATTTCTTCAACTGCTTTATCTGCGTGTTCCTTTGCTTGTTCTGCCTTTTGCCTGATCTCCTTCCTGATCTCGTTCCTGATGTCTTGAAAAGTTCTGTATATTAATCTTTTGTATTCTACATCTGGTAATTCCAGGAAGGCACTTTCATCTGGAAGATTCCTTGATTCCTTGTTTTGAGAGCTTGTTTAAGGGATCATGGTCTGCTGCTTTATGTGATTTCATATTTACTAGTTTCTACGAGGCATCTGTAAGTTATTGTATTAATTTATTTTATGTTTGCTTACTGTGTCCTAGCTTCTTGCTTTGTTTTGTTTTGATATGCCGAAATAGGCTGCTTAAGTGAGCTGGCTTGATTGTTTTCAACTTTGAAGCTCTAATGTCCTGTCACCAGATGCCTAGAGATGTTACCAGGCATATGAGC
Source organism: Elephas maximus indicus (assembly GCF_024166365.1). NCBI lineage: Eukaryota > Metazoa > Chordata > Mammalia > Proboscidea > Elephantidae > Elephas > Elephas maximus. The sequence continues at coordinate 113,912,917 of NC_064846.1, read as the reverse complement.
TTAAAGTCCATTTACTTTTCTTGTACGGATTCAGCTCAGGTGTATGGGTCTTTGGTCATCAAGTATGTGGTATAGACCCTGAGGGGCAGGGGTGACTGGTGTAGGCACAGATATCTGATTATAGCAGGGGCCACGCTCTGAACAAGGTAGGAAGCTGACAACTGTCCCCCAAGTATCTGTGAGGAAAGCACGTCCCTGTTCCCTAGAGTGCACATGTGGGTGGGTGAGTTTTGCTTCTGGACTATGGGCACCCAGTGCTTTTGGTTCTAAGGACTGGGAGGCACCACTTATCCTTAGACCTCTGTTGCAAGTGGTTAGGTGATGTGGGTGGAGCCACCAGTCCTCAGGCTCCTGATGTGAGTATGTCAGGAACCTGTTTAATAGGCAAAGCGGTGTCAAACATCAAAAACCCACCTCTCCAGCACACAGCTGAAACAGTTGAGTTCAGATCTCATGCAGCTACACTGTTGCAGTCTTCCAAGGTCCTAATCTGAAATGGGTCCACACAGGTTCATGCAGGGGTGAAAGGTATTCAAAGTCCATGGACCGTTTGTGCCTAGACAGCAGCTACTTCTGTCCTAAGCTCCCCAGCTTAGTGGAGATGACAGATTACCTTTTCCCCCAGCTGTTAATTTATTCCTCCTCCAAGGCCGGGAGAATGGCTCAGGTCCAGAGAAGGACCTATCTCAGGCCCAAGGAAATCGACAGCCATTGAAGCCATCTTGGGGGCTAGGGGCACAGTTAAAAAAAAAAAAACACAAGTACTTAGGTTTTGCTGAGAGCACTGTTTTCTCTGGTCCGGAGGTGTAAATAGACCGTGCGGCTCACTTTCTCTCCCTGAGGAAACCGCATCCCAAGCACTACCGCCAGCTCCGCCACAGTCACTCCAGGAGATTGTGCCTGAGGGGCGCCAGTACCCACTGATTGAGGTCCAGCAACTCCTCACCGCTTCTGAATCGTCTCTTCCTCCCCCTGCCGCTCAGTCTGATTTCCTAACTTTGCCTTTGATGTTCAGGGCTCTTAGCTTGTCATATATATAATTGTTTCACTTGTTTTTTCGGGTCTCTGTTGTAAGGAGGATCACCAGAATCATCTGACTGCTCTGCCATCTTGGCCCTTCCTGCTCCAACTGATTTTTTATGTTTATCTTATATCCTGATACTTTGTTGAACTCTGCTAACAGTTCCAGTATTTTCTTGTGGATTCTTTAAGGGTTTTTGCGTATAAGACCATAAAATAAAAAACCCAGTGCTGTATGTCATCTGCAAATAGAGATACTTTTACTTTTTCCTTATCAATGTGGAAGCCTTTTATCTCTTTTTCTAGCCTAATTGCTCTGGCTAGGACCTCCAGCACAGTGTTGAATAAGAGTGGCAATAAAGAGCATCCTTGTCTGGTTCCGATCCTCAAGGTGGAATGCTTTCAGACTCTCTCCATTTAGGATGATGTTAGCTGTTGGCTTTGTATAAATGCCCTCTATTATATGTTGAGGAATTTCCCTTCTATTCCTATTTTACTGTGTTTTTATCATGAATGTGTATCAGACTGCATCAACAGATAAGATCACATGGTTCATGTCTTTGGTTTTATTTATGTGGTGCATTGCACTGATTGTTCTTCTAATGTTAAACCATTCCTGCATACCTGGTATGGATCCCACTTGGTCATGGTGAATTTTTTGGATATGTTGCTGCATTTTATTGGCTAGGATTTTATTGAGGATTTTTGCGTCTAAGTTCATGGGTGATATTGGTTTGTAATTTTCTTTTTTTGGTAATGTTTACCTGGTTTTGGTATCAGGGTATGCTGGCTTCACAGAATGAGTTTGGGAGTATTCCATCCTTTTCTATGCTCTGAAATATCTTTAGCAGTGGTGGTGTTAATTCTTCTCTGAACGTTTGGCAGAATTCTCCAGTGAATCCGTCAGGGTCAGGGCTTTTTTTGTTTGTTCCTGGGAATTTTTTAATTACCTTTTCAATCTCTTCTTTTTTATGGGTTTATTTAGTTGTTCTACCTCTATTTCTGTTAGTTTAGGAAGTAGTGGATTTCTAGAAATTTGTCCGTTTGCTCCAGGTTTTCAAATTTGTTAGAGTACAATTTTTCATAGTAATCTGGTATCATTCTTTTAATTTCAGTTGGGTCTTCTGTGGTATCACCCATGTCATTTCTTATTTGGGTTATTTGCTTCCTCTCTTGTTTTTCTTTTGTCAGTGTGGCCAATGGTTTATGGATTTTGTTAATATTTTCAATGAACCAATTTTTGGTCTTGTTAACTCTTTCAATTGTTTCTGTTCTCTATTTCATTCAATTCTGCTCTACTTTTTACTATCTGCTGTCTTGTGGTGCCTGAGGGCTCCATTTGATCCTCTCTATTTTTTTGAGTTGTGGGGTTAATTCTTTGATTTTGGCCCTTTCTTCTTTACGGATGTGTGCATTTATTGATATATATTGACTTCTAAGCACTGCTTTGGCTGTGTCCCAAAGGTTCCAGTACGAAGTGTTTTCATTCTCATTGTTTCTATGAATTTCTTTATTCCATCCTTAATGTCTTCTATAACAATAGTTTTGGAGCCAGGTGTTGTTCAGTTTTCATGTGTTTGATTTTTTTTCCTTACTTTTTCTGTTATTGATTTCTACTTTTATGGCTTTATGGTCAGGAAAGATGCTTTGTAACATTTCAATGTTTTAATTTTGTTAAGGCTTACTGTATGGCACAATACTTGGTCTATTCTCAAAAATGTTCCATATGAGTTGGAAAATTAAGTGTACTTGGCTGCTTAACAGCTACTAATTTTTAAGCACTGATTTAGTGCCAAACATTTCTCATGTTATCTCATGTAATCCTAATAAACCTCCAAGATAGCATTTTTTTCCAACATTATGAAAATTTTCAAATATACAGAGAAATTGACTGAATTTTTCCGTTAAAATCAATACCTCCACTTGACCAAGTGGTATTTATCCCAGGAATGCAAGGGTGGTTCAACATAAAAAAGAATCAATCACTGTGATATACCACATTAACAGAACAAAAGAAAAGAACCACATGGTGATCTCAATTGATGTAGAACTGGCAGTTGACAAACTCCAATACCATTTCATGATAAAACACTCAACAAACTGAACAGTAGGTAAATTCTTCAATATGATAAAAGGCATTTATGAAAAACCTACAGCTAACATCAATGGTGATAGACCAAAGAAAGGCTTTCCTCCTAAGATCAGGAATGAGAAAAGGATGCCTGGTTTCACCACTGAATTCAACACTGTACTGGAGTTCTACCCAGAGCAATTAAGCAAGGAAAATAAATAAAAGGTGTCCAATTCAAAAAAAAGAAGTAAAACTATCTCTAGTCAGACAAAATGATCCTACATATAGAAAATCCTAAAGAATCCTCAATAAAGCTACTAGAGTTTATAAATGAATTCAGCAAAGTCACAGGGTAAAAGAACACACAAAAATTAGTTGTTTTTACACACCAAGAATTAATATCTCTCTCGCTTTTCCTCCCTCCCTCGCTCCAAATCTCTCTCGCTCTGTCTGTTTACATGTGTTCCAAGAAAAAACAATCTAAAAAGGAAATTAAGAAAACTATTCCATTTACAACAGCATTTAAAGGAATAAAATACCTAAGTATAAATTTAACCAGGTAGGTGAAAGAGTTATGCATTCAAAATGATAAAACAATTCTAAAAGATATTATTAAACTCATTGCCGTTGAGTTGATTTCGACTCATAGTGACCCTATAAAACTGAGTAGAAGAACTGCCCCATAGGGTTTCCAAGGAGTGGCTGGTGGATTCGAACTGGCAACTTTTTGGTTTAGGATCACTATGAGTTGGAATCAACTTGACGGCAACAGCTATTATTAAAGGTAACCTAAATAAATGGAAAGACGTGCCATGTTCAATGATTAGAAGACTTAATATTGTTAATGTGTCACTACTACCCAAAGCAATCTACAGATTCAATGCAATCCCTGTAAACATTCCAAAAGATATTTTTGCAGAAACTGAAAAGTGAAACTTAAATTCATGAGGAATTGTAAGGGGTCCTGAATAGCCAAAATAATCTTGAAAAAGAAGAACAAAGTAGGAGGACTTACAATTACCAAAAAAAAAATTGTGCTATTGGCATAAGGATAGACATAAAAAAAAAATGTAATAGAAATCACAGTCTACAAATAAACACATATGTCTATGAACAACTGATTTTCAACAAGGAACGGGAAAGAATGGTCTTTTCAATAAATGGTGCTGAGACAACTGGATCTCCACATACAAATGAATGAAGATGGGCACATACCTCATACCATACGTGAACATTAACTCAAAATGGATCTATGACCTAATATATGAACTAAAACCACAGGATGCTTAAAAGAAAATATAGAGGGAAAGCATCAATACATAGTAATTGACAATGGACTTATTCTGGGACTGCAGGGATGGTTCTATATTACAAAATCAATCAACGTAACACATCACATCAACAGAAGAAAGGAAAAGAACCACATGATCATCTCTATGGATGCAAAAAAAAAGCATCTGATAAAATCCAACACCCTTCTTGATGAAAACCCTCAAGAAGACTGGAATAGAAGGGAAACTCCTCAATATGATTCAGGGCATATATCAAAAAGTAACAGTCAACATTATACTTAATGGAGAAAGAGTGAGAATTTTCCCTTTGAAATCAGGAACAAGACGAGGATGCCTGCTCTCATCACTACTATTCAATATTGTATTAGAAGTCCTAGCTGGAGCAGTAAAACAAGAAAAAGAAATAAAAGGTATCCAGATTGGAAAGGAGGGAGTAAAATTATCTCTATTCATGGATGATATGATCCTATATGAAGGAAATCTCAAAAAGTCCACAAGAAAACTTCTAGAGCTAATAGAGGAATTTAGCAAAGTTGTAGAGTACAACGTCAACAAACAAAAATTAGTTTGGTTTTCTATATACCAGCAATGAGAGATCTGAAAGGGAAATTAGGGAAACAATTCCATTTACAATAGCATCTACGAGAATAAAATAACTAGAAATACGTCTAACCAGGGACGTAAGGGACTCGCACAGTGAAAATTTGTAAAACACTTCTGAAAGATATTAAAGAAGACTTAAAATAAGTGGACAGATCTTCCACGTTCATGCACTGGAAGACTTAATATTGTTAAGATGTCAACAGTACCCAAAGCAATCTGTAAATTCAATGTAATCCTGATCAAAATTCCAACAACCTTCCTAACAGAAATAGAAAAACCAATCTTCAACTTTATATGGAATGGCAAGAGGCCCTGGATAACTAAAACAATGTTAAAAGAGAAGAACAAAGTAGGAGGACTAACACTTTCTGATTTTAAAACATACTATACAGCCACAGTAATCAAAACAGCCTGGTACTGGTATAACAGTAAACACACAGGCCAATGGAATAGAATATTGAGGCCAAAAATAAACATACACATCTATGGTCAACTGACTTTGGACAAAGGTGCTAAGTCTATTTGATAGGGAAAGAAGAGACTCTTCAATAAATGGTGCTGGGAAAATTGAATTCCTACAAGCAGAAAAATGAAACAGGATCCATGTCTCACGCCATAAACACAAGCAAATTCAAAATGGATTAAGGACCCAATGTGCAAACTAAAACCATAATATTCTTAGAAGAACAAGCAAGGGCAACACTGTCAGCACTAGCTTTCAACTATGGGTTATTTAATATAATTAAAAAAAACAACAAACAGCAAAAGACAAAATAAATAAATTGGACCTCATAAAAATTAAAACCTTTTGTTCATCAAAAGACTTTACCAAAAAAGTGAAAACACAAGCTACCAACTGGGAGAATATCTTCGGAAACCATACATCTGACAAGTATCTAATAATCAAAATATATATAAAACTTTGACAACTTAACAAAAAGACAAATAACCAAATCATAAAATGGGCAAAGGACTTGAACAGACATTTTACCAAAGAAGACATTCAAATGATCACGACACACATGAAAAGATGCTCAGCATCATCACCCATCTGAGAGATGCAATTTAAAACCACAATGAGGCATCCTTTCACTCCCACTAAGATGTCTAAGAATTAAAAAAAAAAAAGTAGAAAATAACAAATGTTGGTGAGAATGTGGGGAAACTGGAACCCTTACCCTTGCTGGTAGGAATGGAAAACAGTATTACTGTTGTGGAAAACAGTGTGGCAGTTCCTCAAAAACCTAAAAATAGAACTACCATATGACCTAAGTATATACCCCAAAGACTTGAAAGCAGAGACTCAAAAAGAGATGTGTATACCAATGTTCATTGCAGCACTATTCACAATAGCCAAAGGTGGAAACAACCCAAACACCCATGAACAGATGAATGGGTAAACAAAATGTGGTAGTATTATACATACAACGGAATACTACTCAGCCAGTAGGAGAAATGAAGTCTTGATACACGCTACAGCATGGATACAGCTCGAATACATTACGCTGAGCAGAATAAGCCAATCACAAAAAGATAAATACAGTATGATGTCACTCACATTAAAAGTCAAGAAAACCCAACTGTATAGAGAACAAACTTTATTAGTGGTTACCAGGGGTGGGAGAGAGGGGAAAAAAGGGAGTTAACTGTAATGGAAAAAACACATTGAGGGTAGGGTTGCACATTCGGTTACTGCAATTGCTGTTAATAAGTTGTACATTTGTGAAAAGTTGAAATGGAAAAAGTTGTGTGATACCTGTATTTACAACAATGACAAAAAAAGTAAAGAGTAGCTGCTTATGCACACCAAAAAACCTTATGGAATTTGGTTCCTTGGTTTGGAGGTTTAGTGTCATGGTTTCCTGGGACATCCCAGTTAATTGGCCTAATAACCTGTTTGGTGCTTCTGTTCTACCTCCTAGTACACTGTATAGTGCTTAGGGTCTTAAAAGTTTGTAAGCAGGGAAACAAGACACAAAAATTGGTCTTTATTCACCTGGAACAACAGAGGGAGAAGGAGAGTCAAGAATAGGAGGAGGATATGGAATGTGTGGCTGACTGCTTCCATGAACAACCACCTCCTCTGCCATGAGACGAGAAGAACTGGATAGTGCCTGGCTACAATTACTGAACATTTTGATCAAAGATTCCATAGAAAAATCCTGATCAAAGGGAGGTACGTGCTGAACAGTTCAAATTCTCGTTGACTCTAGATTTCTAGATCCATGGTGTGTGGATGAACACCTGAAACTACTGCCCTGAGACAATCTTTAAAATGTAAACCAAAAATATCCCCTGAAATCATCTTAAAACCAAATAATTATTTTGTTTATCTAGTAAAAAAGGTCTGTCTTGATTATTATCCTCTTCTAAGAACTATCTATATGGGATAAAATTGCCAACAGCAATTCGAAAGATTAGATAGGAACCTTAGAGAGCAGCGAGTTTATGCTAATGTGGGAGGTACAACTCAGAAAAGGGGGGTGAGAATGGTTGCACAACCCCAAGGATGTAATCAATGTCACTAAATTGTATGTGCAGAGACTTTTGAATAGGTGTACTTTTTCTGTGTATATTCTCAATAACAACAACAAAACAAAAAAAAGTAAAAGTACAAGAATAAACAACTCATGTGACAACCAGAATGGAATTAAGACTGTTAATACATTGTGAAAAATGTAATCAATGTCACTGAATAATCTGTGCAGAAATTGTTAAATTCAGTGTGCAAACTCTCACCAAAAACACAGTATTTAAAAAAAAAAGTATACCGTGGGAAACCCTATCAGTCAGTCTTACTTTGTACTACAGTATTGCTATGTGTTGAAAATAACTTGACAGCACACAACAACTATATATCTAAATGCACACACACACACACAAATTCCTAGTCTATCTGCTGAGAACTCTACAAGCAATGACTCCCAGATATCAACAAACGCAATTAGAACCCAGTTTCGGTTTCTAAATTACATTCTAAAGGGAATCAGGGCTCTATGCAGAAATGACCCATGCCAGGACTGAGACAGGGAAAATGTAAAATGAGCCTGGAACATCTTGCTGAGCCAGAAAGGGAAGAAGTACACAAAGAATGATGGGGACAGGTAAAAAGGACACAAGAGTCATCCTGAATTGCCCCCAACTAATGAGATTTGGGGCATTTTAAGCATCAAACTAAACAATGATAGTATTAAATTACAAACTATTCAGTAAAATAAGGATCCATAAGTTCTTAAATAAGAAAATAAGAGGAGGGGGTAAACTAATAAATATAAAAAGGAATGATGGAGTTAGAAAATCATCAATGTATGCTAAAACAAGTGGGTGAAGGTATGATGAGGACTGGGATATTTATATTGTCTCAAAATACTTCCCAGAAATAACTCATAAATTATAAAAGGAAAAATATGCAACTTCAAGTTGAAGCAGAAGAAAATTAGGACAAATCCACAAGAGTGAAAATATGACCTTGAGTGTACCTCACCTGGATATAAAGACCATCTCAAGAACAGATATGATGCATTGAACATTAATAACCGAAGACTAAAAGAGCTGTGGGATGACATCAAGGATATCATACAGGAAAAACGCAAAAGGTAACTAAAAAGACAGGAAAGAAAGAAAAGGCCAAGATGGATGTCGGAAGAGACTCTGAAACTTGCTCTTGAAGGCAGAGCAGCTAAATCGAATGCAAGAAACGATGAAGAGCTGATCAGAAGATTTCAAACAGTGGCTCAAGAAGACAAAGTATTCTAATGACATGTGCAGAGACCCAGAGATAGAAAACCAAAAGGGAAGAACACACTTGGCATTTCTCAAGCTGAAAGAAACAAAGGAAAAATTCAAGCCTCAAGTTGCAATAGTGAAGGATTCTATGGGGAAAATATTAAACTACACAGGAAGTATCAAAAGAAGATGGAAGGAATACACACAGTCACTATACCAAAAAGAACTGGTCGACATTTAACCATTTCAGGAGGTAGCATATGATCAGGAACTGATGGTATTGAAGGAAGAGGTCCAGGCCGCAATGAAGGCATTGGGGAAAGACAAGGCTCCAGGAACTGACAAATACCAATTGAGATGTTTCAACAAATGGATGCAGCACTGGAAGTGCCCACTCATCTATGCCAAAAAATTTGGAAGACAGCTCGCTGGCCAACCAACTGGAAGAGATCCATATTTATGCCTATTCCAAAGAAAGGTCATCCAACAAAATCCAGAAATTATTGAACAACAGCATTAATATCACACACAAAATTTTGCTGAAGATCATTCAAAAGCAGTTGCAGCAGTACATCAACAGGGAACAGCCAGAAATTCAAGCCATATTCAGAAGAGGATGTGGAACAAGGGATATCAATCCTGACGTCAGATGGATCCTGGCTGAAAGCAGAGAATAACAGAAAGATGTTTGCCTGTGTTTTATTGACCATGCAAAGGCATTCGATCGTGTAGATCATAACAAATTATGGATAACATTGCGAAGAATGGGAATTCCAGAACACTTAATTATGCTCCTGAGGAACCTGTACATAGATCAATAGGCAGTCATTCAAACAGAATATGGGATACTGAGTGGTTTAAAGCTGGGAAAGCTGTACATCAGGGTTGCATCCTTTTATCATACTTTTTCAATCTGTATGCTGAGCAAATAATATGAGAAGCTGGACTACACGAAGAAGAATGGGGCAACAAGATTGGGGGAAGACTCATTAAAAACCTGCGTTATGCACATGACACAACCTTGCTTTCTGAAATTGAAGAGGATTTGAACCACTTGCTGATGAAGGTCAAAGACTACAGCCTTAGGTATGGATTACACCTCAACATAAAGAAAACAAAAATCCTCACAATTGGACCAATAAGGAACATCATGATAAACAGAGAAAATATGGAAGTTGTCTAGGATTTCATTTTACTTAGATCCACAATCAACACCCATGGAAGCAGCAGTCAAGCAATCAAAGGATGCATTGCATTGGGCAAATTTGCCGCAAAAGACCTCTTTAAAGTGTGAAAACGCAAAGATATCACCTTGAAACCAAGGTGTGCCTTACCCAAGCCATGGTGTTTTCAACTGCTTCATATGCATGTGAAAAATGGACACGAATAAGGACAACTAAAGAGGAACTGACACTTCTGAATTACACTGTTGGCGAAGAATATTGAATATACAATGGACTGCCAAAAGCACAAACAAATTTGTCTTGGAAGAAGTATAGCCAGACAGCTCCTTAGAAGCAAGGATGGTGAGACTCTGTCTCATATACTTTGGACTTATTATCAAGAGTGATCAGTCCCTGGAGAAGGACATCATGCTTGATAAAGTAGAGGGTCAGCGAGAAAGACGAAGGCCGCCAATGAGATGGACTGACACAGTGGCTGCAACCATAGGCTCAAGCATAACAATGATTGTGAGGATGGTGCAGGACCGATCGGTGTTTTGTTTTGTTAGGCATGGGGTAGCTATGAGTTGGAAGCAACTAAGGAAACGACTGAACGGTACCTAAGGGCACAACAACAACAACAACAACATTCCTAACTCTCTTTTTTCCTCTGTTGCTCCAGGTGAATAGACACAAATTATTGTGCCTTGGATGGCCATTTGTAAGATTTTAAGACCCCAGACACTACTCGAAGAACTAGGAGGTAGAACAGAAGCACTAACACATTATTATGCCAATTTACTGGGATATCCCAGGAAACCACGTCCCTAAACCTCCAAAGCAAGGAACTAAATTCCATGAGGTGTTTGGTTGTACAAAAGCTGCATGAGCAGCTACTTTTTTTGTCCTTGTAAATATACCTACCATACTTTTGCCAATTCAATTTTTCACAGGTGTACAATTTACTGACAGCAATTACATTAATCGTCTGTACAACCCCATCCTTAATCAATGTGATTTTTTCTTCACCATACACCAAAGTGCAGTGCTCCATAAGCAATAACCTCTGCTCTCCCCTACCCCTTCCACCCCTTGTAACCACTAATAAGCTTTGGTCTCTAGACATCTGCCTGCTCTTTTTTTTTTATAAATACGTGAGGCCAGACAACATTTGTACTTTTGTCTTTGACTTACTTCACTCAGCATAATATCTTCAAGTTCCATCCATATTTTAGCATGTACCCTAGCTTAGTAGTATTCCTTTGTATTTATGTACCCCATTTTGTTTATCCATTCATCCGTTGATGGGCATTTAGGTTGTTTCCATATTTTGGCTATTGTGAATACTGCTGCAATGAACACTGGTATACAAGTGTCTGAGTCTCTTCTTTCAAGTTTTCTGGGTATGTTCTTAAAGAGTGGAACTGCTGAGTCATATGAAAGTTCTGTTTTTAGTTTTATGAGGAACTACCACACTGTTTTCCATAATGGCTATAACATTTTGCATTCCCACAAGGAATGGATAAAGTTTCCAATTTCCCCACATCCTTACCAATACTTATTTTCTGTTTTTTTAAATCATAGCCATTCTTTTAATTTTCTGTATTAAAAAAAATTATTTATATCAACAACTTTATTTTTAAAAATCTATTTCATGTGAGGAAGTAAAAGATCCATACCAAGACATGAAAGATGTACTGCAAAATTTTCACTTATGAGGATAAAGAATGTTACCCATAAGTATTTAGAAGGAAAAAGGAATCAAAAGTCAGATTGCAAACCTATTTTTTAATACCCAGATAAGTCATCTTTCACGTGTGAATGTAAAAGAAAGGTCAGTTTCAGATACCCAAGGAAACAAAAATTGCACATGCAAGTAATCTTGAAAAATTACATAAGCGTTTTCTCCAAACTACAGAGGAGGCACTTAGCAAAGGATCAAGAATAGGAAAGATGTAGTTTAAAACTGGTGGGAAATACTAAAACCAGTAATTGATATTAAGTCCAAATTGTTATAACAGCATTTCAAAACTCAATGTAGAAATGCAAAATTAAGAATATAACATGTATAAACCGAAAACCAAACCCGCTGCTGTGGTGTTGATTCCAACTCATAGCAACCCTATAGGACAGAGTAGAACTGCCCCATAGGGTTTCTAAGTCTGTAACTCTTTATGAAAGCAGACCGTCACATCTTTCTCCTGTGGAGCGGCTGGTGAATTTGAACACCAACCTTTTGATTTGCAGCTGAGCACTTAACCACTGCAGCATCAGGACTCCTTATAACATGTATAGTATTATAAAATTAAATAGCTTTCATTGATTAGTCCAAAGGACTAATGGACCACAACTACCACTAGACAGTGCCTGGCTACCACCAGTGACTGCTCTGAAAGGGATCAAAATAGAGGGTTCTAGACAGAGCTGGAGAAAAATGTAGAATAAAACTCTAACTCACAAAAAAAGACTAGACTTACTGGCCTGTCAGAGACTGGAGAAACCCCTGGACACCCTTTTAACTCAGTAATGAAGTCACTCCTGAGGTTCACCCTTCAGCCAAAGATTAGACAGGCCCATAAAACAAAATGAGACTAAAGGGGCACACCAGCCCAGAGGCAAGGACTAGAAGGCAGCAGAGGACAGGAAAGCTAGTAATAGGGAACCCAAGGTTGAGAAGGGGAGAGTGTTGACATGTTGTAGGGTTGGCATCCAATGCTACAAAACAATGTGTATACTAATTGTTTAACGAGAAGCTAGTTTGTTTGGTATACCTTCATCTAAACTACAATAAAAAAAACCCCACAAACATAAACTAAATAAAAGCTTTCACAATTGCTATGCCTCCAAAAATCACTTATAATAGTAAAACCCACTAATAATCACTTTCTTAGCTCATTCTACTAATTTCCAAATTTTCAGATTTCAAATGTGCTGATATTTAAGAAGTTGCCTCCTTCCTGGAGAATGAGATCAGCCTGAAAGTTTTTCCCCAATTCTGCATCCTCAAGAGTCCAATAGATTTACATTACAAAATGGAGACGTTTGAACACCACCACTGTAAATTAACTCAAAAGACTAATTTCCTTTAAATTACCAGTTTCAACATTATGAATATATATTAAGCAATATGTGCCTTTTGGGAACATTTTTTGACAATGTTCAGCAAACACACCCATTGTTCTAACTGATTTCCTTCCAATTAGAGAAAAATAATTGCACATAAATACAAAACTGCTAAATACCACTCTTACATAAGTGATGTGATTGCCTGGAAGTCAAACTCTCTCTCTAGAGAAGGCAGATGTAACTTCAATCCTCAATATTTATACAAATATTTTCATTTAATGGAATAAATTACTTCATAGAAGGAGTTACAGTAAAGATTAAATGAGATGACAGTATTTAATGCATAGCAGAGCCTCAAAAATGTGCCAAAATTTTAACATTTGGGGAATGTGGATTAAAGATATAAAGAGAATTCTCTGTATTATTTTAGCAATTTTTGTATCAGCCCGAAATTATTATACATCTGTCAAACTCATCAAAATGCACACTTTTGAATGTGTCATTTATTATATGTAAACTATAACTCAATAAAGTTTCAACTAGAAGTAAAAAGAATATCTTTTTTGTAATCTTGTGACTAACTGTTCTAAAATATGGACTGAGTTTTGCTTCCCCCCAAATAAACAAATTAATATCAGAAAAGAAAGTTTAAAAAATTTTAAAAAGCCCTGACTCCACATCTCACTTTAGAGCAAAATTCCTCTAAAGAGTTGACACTCAATAGTTTCAAATCCCTCCCATCTCATTCTCTTTTAACTCCACTCTAATCAAGCTTCTATCCCTACCACTACACTAAAACCACTCACCAATTACCTCCATGTTGTTATCTTTTGAAAACAAGTAGAAAATAAAGACTTTTTCTCAGATAAACAACAGGAGAGTTAACAACCACTAAGGAACTTTTAAGGATATACTACAAGAAGAAAGAAAAGACCCTAAAAGGAGGATCTGAAAGGCAGGAAAAAATGGTGAGAAAAAAAAAAGTAAATGAATAGGTCAATTTCAATGAATAGAAATAATTTCCCTAAAGTCTAATCAGTCAAATAAAATTTTTTGAAAGCATGGATGATGATATCATATAAATTGGGAAGGGGGCGATCATCGTTCAAGTGTTCTAAGGTCCTTGCATTTTCCAAGAATGTGAGCATTAGAAAATTCAACTTTAGAGGTGGAGCCAAGATGGCAGAATAGAAAGAGGCTTCCGTCGAGCCCTCTTTACAACAAAGACCAGAAAAAACAAGAGAAACCAGCGTATCTGTGACAAGCTGGGAGCTCTGAGCATCAAAGGCAAGCATAGACAATGAACTGAGGGGCAGGGGAAGGAAGAGACAGTTCAGAAGTGGAGAGGAGCTGCAGGATCTGAATCATGGGGAGCCCTTAAGCACCAATCCCGGAGCAGCAGCAGCAGCAGCAGCGGCGCCACGCTGAGCTTCCTAAGGGAGAAGCAGCAAGCCACACAGCCCACTCAAACCTCCGGGACCTGAGCAGAAGGGCACTCTCGGCAAAAGCTAAATACCTGTGTATATTTTACCACGCCCCCCCACCCCCAAGCCAGCTCCAGCAGCTGAATCCCTGGGCCGGAGATAGACCCTAATGAGCACCTGGAGCCGTCCTCCCGGCCTTGCGGAAGGAAAAAATTTGCAACTGAGGGGAAAAGATAATTTCATAGCTCCATTAACTAGGGGAGCTCAGGAGTGAAGTGGCTCCTGTCCAGACATAAACCATCCGGGGACCATGAACACCTTTCCTTTCTGCAGGCACCTGTGTGGGCCTATTTTGGAAGAATAGGCCCTTGTTGGCAAACTCCAACCATTTCAGCGGTGCGGTGGAGAGGTCGGTGTTTGATGTTTGACATTGCTTTGCCTATTAAACAAGGTCCTCACCTACACACAACATAGACCTAAGGACTAGTGCCTCTAGCTGGGTCTCCCAGCCACCCGCGACAGGGGTCCACGGATAACTGGTACCTCCCAGTCCGTGCAACAACAAATTTGGGTGCCCATGGTCCCCCTGCAGAGCCGACCCACGAGCATGCTCTAGGGACCAGAGACGCGCTTTCCTCAGAGACACTTGGGGGTCGGTTCTCAGCCCATGCCTTGTTCAGACCGTGACCACATGCTGCAACCAGATATGGGTATATATGCCAATCACCCCTGCCCCTCTAAGACTGTAGGACAAAGCCTGTACTACAAACTTAATATCAACTACATGGAAACCTGAGTTGAATTCATACAAGAAAAATGGATGGACTCCTAGACTGATATACCTGATAACAGCTCTAGCCAGCTAAGGATAGCACACTAGAGCTCCAAAGGCGAAAATAATCAAGATAGCTCACTCAAGCAACCCATAGGGGTATACCAAAACAAAACAAGCAGCTTCGACACAGTAAGCAAGCAAAAACTAATACAATAACTTATATACAGCTCAGAGACAACAGTCAATATCAAGTCACATAAAGAAACAGGCTATGATCACCTCAACAGGCTCTCAAAACAAAGAATCCAGGGATCTTTTAGATGAAAGTGCATTCCTGGAATTATCAGAGGCAGAATACAAAAGTTTAATATACAGAATCCTTCAAAACATCAGGAAGGAAATGAGGCAATATGCAGAAAAAGTCAAGGAACACACAGATAAAGCAACTGAAGAAATCAGAAAGATTATTCAGGAACATATAGAAAAGTTTAATAAGCTGGAAAAATCCATAGACAGACAGCAATCAGAAATTCAGAAGATTAACAATAAAATTACAGAATTAGATAACTCAATAGAAAGTCAGAGGAGCAAAATTTAGCAAGTGGAAGCTAGAATTTCTGAACTTGAAGATAAATCACTTGGCACTACTATATTTGAAGAAAAATCAGATAAAAGAATTAAAAAAAATGAAGAAACCTTAAGAATCATGTGGGACTCTATCAAGAGAAATAAACAACAAGTCACTGGAGTACCAGAACAGAGAGGGATGAGAGAAAATACAGAGAAAATTATTGAGGATTTGTTGGCAGAAAACTTCTGATATTGGAAAGATGAGAAATTATCTATCCAAGATGCTCATCGAACTCCACATAAGGTAGATCTTAAAAGAAAATCGCCAAGAGATATTATTATCAAGCTTGCCAAAACCGAAGATAAAGAGACAATTATAAGAGCAGCGAGGGATAAAAGAAAAGTCACCTACAAGGGAGAGCCAATAAAAATAAGCTCGGACTACTCGGCAGAAACCATGCAGACAAGAAGGCAATGGGATGACATATTTGAAAAACTGAAGGAAAAAAATTGCCTGCCAAGAATCATACACCCATGAAAACTGTCTCTTAAATATGAAGGTGAAATTAAGACATTTCCAGATAAACACAAGTTGAGGGAATTCGTAAAAGCCAAACCAAAACTACAAGAAATCCTATAGGAGGTTCTTTGGTTACAAAATCAATAATATCAGGTATCGACCCAAGACTAGAACACTGGGCAGCGCAACCAGAAATCAACCCAGACAGGGAAATCCAAAAAAAAAAAAAAAAAACACAGCAACATTAAAACAAAAAAAAAGGAGCCCAATGCAGGGTAATGGCAATGTTATTATGTAACAGAAGACAACATTAAAATAACAAAGAGGGACTAAGAAATGTAATCATACACCTTCCATCTAGAGAGGAAGATACGGCAATACAAAGAAATAAAAGTTAGTTATAAATTTAGAAAAATATGGGTAACCAATAAGATAACCACAAAGGAGGCAAACTATCCTACTCATGAAAATAAAATACAAGGGAAAAATACAGACTCAGCAAAAACAAAATCAACAACAACAAATATGAGGAAAGGAAAATACACAAAGAAAATCTACTCAGCACATAAAATCAAGGGGGAAAAGGAAGCTGTCAACACACAAAAAAAGAAATCGAAATAATAGCACTAAATTCATACCTATCCATAATTACCCTGAATGTAAATGGGCTAAATGCACCAATAAAGAGACAGAGAGTGGCAGAATGGATTAAAAAACAAGATCTGTTTATATGCTGCCTACAAGAGACACACCTTAGACTTAGAGACACAAACAAACTAAAACTCAAAGGATGGAAAAAAATATATCAAGCAAACAACAATCAAAAAAGAGCAGGAGTGGCAATATTAATTTCTGACGAAATAGGCTTTAAAGTTCAATCCATCAGAAAGGATAAGGAAGGACACTATATAATGATCAAAGGGACAATACACCAAGAAGATATAACCGTATTAAATATTTATACACCCAATGACAGGGCTGCAAGATACATAAAACAAACTCTATCAGCATTGAAAAGTGAGATAGACAGCTCCACAATAATAGTAGGAGACTTCAACACACAACTTTTGGTGAAGGACAGGACATCCAGAAAGAAGCTCAATAAAGACAGGGAAGATCTAAATGCCACAATCAACCAACTTGACCTCGTAGCCATATACAGAGCCCTCCACCCAAAAGCAACCAAGTATACCTTCTTTTCTGGTGCACATGGAACATTCTCTAGAATAGAGAACATATTAGGTCATAAAGCAAGCCTTAGCACAATCCAAAACACTGAAATATTACAAGCATCTTCTGTGACCATAAGGCCATAAAAGTGGAAATCAATAACTGAAAAAGCAGGGAAAAGCAATCAAACACTTGGAAACTGAACAATAGCCTGCTCAAAAAAGACTGGATTATAGAAGACATTAAGGATGGAATAAAGAAATTCAGAGAATTCAATGAGAATGAAAACACTTCCTTTCAGAACCCTTGGGACACAGTAAAAAGCGGTGTTCAGAGGCCAATTTATATCAATAAATGCACACATCCAAAAAGAAGAAAGGGCCAAAATCAAAGAACTATCCCTACAACTTGAAAAAATAGAAAGAGAGGAAAAAAAGAAACCCACAGGAACCAGAAGAAAACAAATAAAAATTAGAACTGAAGTAAATTATATAGAAAACACAAAAACAACTGAAAGAATTAACAAGACCAAAAGCTGGTTTTTTTGAAAAACTCAACAAAATTGATAAACCATTGGGTAAGCTCACAAAAGAAAAATTGGAGAGGAAGCAAATAACCCGAATAAGAAATGAGATGGGCGATATTACAACAGACCCAACTGAAATTCAAATCATCATCTCAGATTGCTATGAAAAACTATACTCAAATATGAAAACCTAGAAGAAATGGATGAATTCTTAGAAACACACTACCTAACTAAACTAACACAAACAGAGGTAGAACAACTAAATAGACCCATAACAAAAGAAGAGATTGAAAAGGTAATAGAAAAACTCCTAACAAAAAAAAAGCCCTGGTTCGGACGGCTTAACTGCAGAGTTCTACAAAACTTTCAGAGAAGGGTTAACACCACTACTACTAAAGGTATTTCAGAGCATAGAAAAGGATGGAACGCTACCAAATTCATTCTATGAAGCCACAATTTCCCTCATACCAAAACCAGGTAAAGACACCACAAGAAAACAAAATTATACACATATATCCCTCATGAATGTAGATGCAAAAATCTTCAACAAAATTCTAGCCAATAGAATTCAACAACATATCCAAAAAATAATTCACCATAACCAAGTGCGATTCATACCACGTATGCTGGGATGGTTCAACATTAGAAAAACAATTAATGTAATCCACCACATAAATAAAATGAAAGACAAGAATCACATAATTTTATCAATTAATGCAGAAAATGCATTTGACAAAGTTCAACACTCATTCATGATAAAAACTCTCAGCAAAATAGGAATAGAAGGAAAATTCCTCAACATAATAAAGGGCATTTACACAAAGCCAACAGCCAACATCACCTTAAATGGAGAGAGCCTGAAAACATTCCCATTGAGATTGGGAACCAGGCAAGGATGCCCTGTATCACCACTCTAATTCAACATTGTGCTGGAAGTCCTAGCCAGAGAAATTAGGCTAGAAAAAGAAATAAAGCGCATCCAGATTGGCAAGGAAGAAGTAAAAGTATTTCTATTTGCAGATGACATGATATCATACACAGAAAACCCTAAGGAATCCTCAAGAAAACTACTGAAACTAATAGTTCACCAGAGTATCGGGATACAAGATAAACATACAAAAATCAGTTCGGTTCCTCTACACCAACAAAATGAACATCGAAGAGGAAATCACCGAATCAATACCATTTACAGTAGCCCCCAAGAAGATAAAATACTTAGGAATAAATCTTACCAGAGATGTAAAAGACTTATACAAAGAAAACTACAGTACACTTCTGTAAGAAACAAAAAAGAGACTTACATAAGTGGAAGATAATACCTTGCTCGTGGATAGGAAGACTTAACATTATAAAAAAGGCTATTCTACCAAAAGCGATCTATACATTTAATGCAATTCCGATCCAAATCTCAAGGACGTTCTTTAATGAGATGGAGAAACAAATCACCAATTTCATATGGAAGGGAAAAAGGCCCCAGATAAATAAGGCATTACTGAAAAAGAAGAACAATGTGGGAGGCCTTACTTTATCTGATTTTAGAACCTATTATACCAGGTTTTTATACCGCCACAGTAGTCAAAACAGCCTGGTACTGGTACAGCAACAGATACATGGACCAATGGAACAGAATTGAGAATCCAGACATAAATCCACGCACATATGAGCAGTTGATATTTGACAAAGGCCCCAAAACAACTAAATGGGGAAAAGACAGTCTTTTTAACAAATGGTGCTGGCATCCCTGGATATCCATCTGCAAAAAAATGAAACAAGACCCATACCTCACTCCATGCATAGTAACTAACGCAAAATGGATCAAAGACCTAAATATACAATCTAAAACAATAAAGATCACGAAAGTAAAAAGAGGGACCACGTCAGAAGCCCTAATACATGGCATAAACAGCATACAAAACATTATAAAGAATTTACAAGGAAAAAAATCAAACACATATGCTCATCCAAACTACCTACAGACTGGGAAAAAGTTTTTAGCTATGACATTTTTGAGCAGCGCCTAATCTCTAAAATCTACATGATACTGTAAAAACTGAACTGCAAAAAGACAAAAAACCCAATTAAAAAATGGGCAAAAGATATGAATAGACACTTCACTAAAGAAGACATTCAGGTAGCTAACAGATATATGAGGAAATGTTCATGATCATTAGCCATTAGAGAAATGCGTATCAAAACTACAATAAGATTTCATCATCTCACTCCAACAAGGCTACCATTAATCCAAAAAACACAAAATAATAAATGTTGGAGATGCTGTGGAGAGATTGGAACACTTCTACGCTGCTGGTGGAAATGTCATATGGTACAACAACTTTGGAAATCGATTTGGCGCTTCCTTAAATAGTTAGAAATGCAACTACCAAATGATCCAGCAATCCCACTGCTTGGAATATATCCTAGAGAAATAGTAGCCTTTACACGAAGAGATATATGCACAGCCATGTTTATAGCAGCAATAGCAAAACAATAGCAAAAACATGGAAGCAACCAAGGTGCCCATCAACAGAAGAATGGATAAATAAATTATGGTATATTAACAAAACTGAATACTATGCATAGATAAAGAACAGTGATGAATCTGTGAAACATTTCATAACATGGAAAAAACTGGAGGACATTATGCTGAGTGAAACTAGTCAGTTACAAAAGGACAAATATCGTATAAGACCACTACTATAAGAACCTGAGAAACAGTTTAAACTAAGAAGAAAGCATTCTTTTGTGGTTATGAGAGGGGGGAGGGAGGAAGAGTGGTAGGGGGTATTCACTAATTGATAGTACATAAGAAGTACTTTAAAATCCAGTGCCATCAAGTCAATTCCGACTCATAGCGACCCTGGTCAGCAGTTTGAATCCGCCAGGCGCTCCTTGGAAGCTCTATGGGGCAGTTCTACTCGGTCCTATAGGGTTGCTATGAGTTGGAATCGACGGCACTGGGTTTTTTTTGGGGGGGGGTGGTTTTAAGAAATACTTTAGGCGAAGGGAAAGACAACACACAATACAGGGGAGGTCAGCACAATTGGACTAAACCAAAAGCAAAGAAGTTTCCTGAATAAACTGAATGCTTCAAAGGCCAGTGTAGCAGAAGCAGGGATTTGGGGGCCATGGTTGTTGGGGACATCTAAGTCAATAGGCATAATAAAATCTATTAAGAAAACGTTCTGCATTCCACTTTGAACAGTGGCGTCTGGGGTCTTAAATGCTAGCAAGCGGCCATCTAAGATGCATCAATCAGTATCAACCCACCTGGAGCAAAGGAGAATAAAGAACACCAAGGACGCAAGGTAATTACAAGCCCAAACAACAGAGAGGACAACATGAACCAGAGACTACATTCTCCTGAGATCAGAAGAACTGATGGTGCCCAGCTACAACTGATGACTGCCCTGACAAGGAAAACAACAGAGAACCCCTGAGGGAGGAGTAGAGCAGTGGGATGAAGACCTCAAATTCTCATAAAAAGACCAGACTTAAGGGTTTAACTGAGACTAGAAGGACGCTGGTGGTCGTGGTCCCCAGACCTTCTGATGGCCCAGGACAGGAACCACTCCCAAATCCAACTCTTCAGACATGGATTGGACTAGAGAATTGGTTGGAGAGGGATGCTGGTGAGGAGTGAGCTTCTTCAATCAAGTGAACTCTTTAGACTATGTTGTCCTCTCCTGACTGAAGGGGAGATGAGAGGGTAGAGCGGGTTAGAAGATGGCAAAATGGACACGAAAAGAGAGTGGAGGGAGGGTGCGAGGTGTCTTATTAGGGGCAGAGTAATTGGGAGTATGTAGCAAGGTGTATGGAGCAAGGTGTATATTATTTTTTCTGTGAGACACTGACTTAATTTGTAAACTTTCACTTAAAGCGGAATAAAAATTATTTTTAAAAAAGCAGGTTTAAAAAAAAACAAAGAATCAAGAAATCTTCCGAATGAAGAAAAATTCCCAGATTTACCGGAGGTAGAATAAAAAAGATTAATATACAGAACTCTTCAAGAGATCAGGAAGGCGATGAGACAAAACAGAGTACAAGAGAAGGAACGCAACGACAAAGCATAAAAGGAACTTAAGGAGACTACACAAGAGCATAATGCCAAATACAGTAGGCTGCAATAATCCATAGAGAGACCGCAGACAAAAATGCAGAATATTAACAATAAACTTTCAGGATTAGACAACCAAAAGTCTTAAGAGAAGAATTCAGGGAATGGAAGTCAGGTATAGCGAGACTGAAGATAAAGCACTTGGCACCAAAATATTTGAGGAAAAAACAGATGAAAGAATCATAAAAAATGGAGGCAAGGCCAAGTTGGCAGAATAGCCAGATGTTTCTTGTGATCCCTCTTCCAAAAAAGACCAGAAAACAAAAGTGAAACAATTGTATTTAGGACAAGTTAGGAGCCCTGAATATCAAACGCAAAGTTAGAAAACGGACTGAGTGGCGTAGAGTGGGAGAGACAGTTCAAAAGCAGAGAGGAGTAACCAGACCTGAATCGCCGGATTCCCTCAGGCGCCATTTCCTGGGAATGACTGCGGCGGGCTGGTGGCAGCGTTCATCTGCAGGTTCCTCAGGGAAAACAGCCAGCCACACAGCCAACTCACACCTCTGGAACCAGAGAACGACGGGGCTCTTGGAAAAGCTAAGTACTTATGTATATTTTACCACATCCCCCACCCCTAAGCCGGCTTCAGCAGCTGTTGATTTCTCTGGTCATGAGATAGGTCCTACTGAGCACACTGAGCCATTCTCCCGGCCTTGGAGAAGGAATAATTTCACAATTGGGGGAAAAGATAATTTCTAGCTCCACCAACCTGGGGAGCTCAGGACAGAAGCAGCTCCTGTCCAGGCATAAATGGTCTGTGGACTCTGAATACTCTTCCCCTCTGCATAAAACTGTGGGGGCCCATTTGAGGAAAATAAGCCCTTATTGGCAGACTGCAACCGTTTCAGCTGTGCAGTGGAGAGGTAGGTTTGATGTTTGACCCTACTTTGCCTATTAAGCAGGGTTCTCACCTACCCACATCAGGATCCTAAGGACTGGTGGCTCCACGCAGGTCACCTGGCAACCTGCGGGAAGGGTCCAAGGATAACTGCAACCTCCCAGTCCTGACAAAGAAAAGCACTGGATGCCCATGGTACACATGCAGAACCCACGCACCTGTACGCCATACGGAACAAGGACATGCTTTCCTCACAGACACTCGGGGGACGGTTGTGAACCCCCTGCCTTGCTTAAAGCATGACTCCCTGCTGAAACCAAATACCGCTACCTACACAAAGCCCTCCTGCCCCTCTAAGACTGTAGGACAGGGCCTGTACCACAAATTTTACGACCACCTACCTGGACACCTCAGCTGAATCCACAGAAGAACACCGAAAGGCTCCTAGGCTAATATACATGATAACAGCTCTACACATCTGCAGACAGGACGTCAGAGCTTCAAAGGCAAAAAAAATCAAGCTAGCACCCTCAAGTAACCAATTTAGGCATATCAAACTAAAACAAAGCGTGAAGCTATGATACAGTAAACAAATGTAAAATAAACTAATACAATAACTTACAGATGGCTTGAAGACAACGACAGTCAATATCAAAAATCATAAAGAAGCAGACCATGATCACTTCAAAAAACTTAAAAAAACAAAGACACAAGGGATCTTCTAGATGAAGGTGACTTCCTGGAATTACCACATGCAGAATACAAAAGATAAATATACAGAACTCTTCAAGACATCAGGAACGAGAATAAGAATGAGATCAGGCAATATGCAGAAAAAGCCAAGGAACACACAGATAAAGCAGCTAAAGAAATTAAAAATGTTATTCAATAACATAATGAAAAATTTAACAAGCTGCAAGAATCCATAGAGAGACAGCAATCAGAAATTCAAAAGATTAAAAGTAAAATTCAGAATTAGACCACTCGGATGCCCTTTAACACCACTCTTATTCAACATTGTGCTGAAGGTCCTAGCCAGAGCAATAAGGCGAGACAAAGAAATAAAGGGCATCCGGATTGGCAAGGAAGAAGTAAAATTATCTCTATTTGCAGATGATATGATCTTATGCACAGAAAACCCTAAGGAGTCCTCAGAAAACTACTGAAACTAACAGAAGAGTTTCAGGTTACAACATAAACATACAAAAATCACATGGGAGAGGCGGGGACAAGATGGCGGACTAGGTGGATGCTACCCCGGATTCCTCTTGCAACAAAGACTCAGAAAAACAAGTGAATCGATCACATACATAACAATCTACAAACCCTGAACAACAAACACAGATTTAGAGATGGAGAACGAACAAATACGGGCAGGAAGTGATTGTTTTCAGAGCCTGGAGCCAGCGTACCAGTCAGCAGATTTTCTTGAAAAAGTAGTTTCCCAGTGATGGCTCGGAGACAGCAGTCCATATCAAACCACATAAAGAAGCAGACCATGACAGCTTCTACAACCCCCCAAACAAAAGAATCAAAATCTTTCCCAAATGAAGATACAATCCTGGAATTATCAGATACAAAATATAAAAAACTAATTTACAGAATGCTTCCAGACATCACAAACAAAATAAGGCAAACTGCAGAAAAAGCCAAGGAACACACTGATAAAACTGTTGGAGAACTCAAAAAGATTACTCAAGAACACAGTGGAAAAATTAATAAGTTGCAAGAATCCATAGAGAGACAGCATTCAGAAATCCAAAAGATTAACAATAAAATTACAGAATTAGACAACGCAATAGGAAGTCAGAGGAGCAGACTTGAGCAATTAGAATGCAGACTGGGACATCTGGAGGACCAGGGAATCAACACCAACATAGCTGAAAAAAAATCAGATAAAAGAATTAAAAAAAAATGAAGAAACCCTAAGAATCATGTGGGACTCTATCAAGAAGGATAACTTGCGGGTGATTGGAGTCCCAGAACAGGGAGGGGGGACAGAAAACACAGAGAAAATAGTTGAAGAACTCCTGACACAAAACTTCCCTGACATCATGAAAGACGAAAGCATATCTATCCAAGATGCTGACCGAACCCCATTTAAGATTGATCCAAAAAGAAAAACACCAAGACATATTATCATCAAACTCGCCAAAACCGAAGATACACAGAAAATTTTAAAAGCAGCCAGGGAGAAAAGAAAGGTCTCCTTCAAGGGAGAATCAATAAGTTCAGACTACTCAGCAGAAACCATGCAGGCAAGAAGGGAATAGGAAGACATATACAGAGCACTGAAGGAGAAAAACTGCCAGCCAAGGATCATATATCCAGCAAAACTCTCTCTGAAATATGAAGGCGAAATTAAGATATTTACAGACAAACACAAGTTTAGAGAATTTGCAAAAACCAAACCAAAGCTACAAGAAATACTAAAGGATATTGTTTGGTCAGAAAACCAATAATATCAGATACCAGCACAATACAAGGTCACAAAACAGAATGTCCTGATATCAACTGAAATAGGGAAATCACAAAAACAAACAAATTAAGATTAATTAAAAAAAAATAATACACATAACAGGGAATCATGGAAGTCAACAGGTAAAAGATCACAATAATAAAAAAGAGGGACTAAATACACGAGGCATTGAACTGCCAAATGGAGAGTGATACAAGGCGATATAGAACGATACAAGTAAGGTTTTTACTTAGAAAAATAGGGGTAAATAACAAGGTAACCACAAAACGGTATAACAACTCCATAACTCAAGATAAAAGCCAAGAAAAACGTAACGACTCAACTAACATAAAGTCAAACACTATGAAAATGAGGATCTCACAATTTACCAAGAAAAACATCTCAGCACAAAAAAGTATGTGGAAAAATGAAATCGCCAACAACACACATGAAAAGGCATCAAAATGACAGCACTAAAAACTTATTTATCTATAATTACGCTGAATGTAAATGGACTAAATGCACCAATAAAGAGACAGAGAGTCATGGACTGGATAAAGAAACACAATCCATGTATATGCTGCGACAAGACAGACACCTTAGACTTAGAGACACAAACAAACTAAAACTCAAAGGATGGAAAAAAATATATCAAGCAAATAATAAGCAACAAAGAAGAGGAGTAACAATATTAATTTCTGACAAAACAGACTTCAGACTTAAATCCACCACAAAGGATAAAGAAGGACACTATATAATGATAAAAGGGACAATTGATCAGGAAGACATAACCATATTAAATATTTATGCACCCAATGACAGGGCTGCAAGATACATAAATCAAATTTTAACAGAATTGAAAAGTGAGATAGACACCTCCACAAGTATAGTAGGAGACTTCAACACACCACTTTCGGAGAAAGACAGGACATCCAGTAAGAAGCTCAATAGAGACACGGAAGACCTACTTACAACAATCAACCAACTTGACCTCATTCACTTATACAGAACTCTCTGCCCAACTGCTGCAAAGTATACTTTTTTTTCTAGCGCACATGGAACATTCTCTAGAATAGACCACATATTAGGTCATAAAACAAACCTTTGCAGAGTCCAAAACATTGAAATATTACAAAGCATCTTCTCAGATCACAAGGCAATAAAATGAGAAATCAATAACAGAAAAACTAGGGAAAAGAAATCAAATACTTGGAAAATGAACAATACCCTCCTGAAAAAAGACTGGGTTATAGAAGACATCAAGGAGGGAGTAAGGAAATTCATAGAATACAACGAGAATGAAAATATTTCCTATCAAAACCTCTGGGACACAGCAAAAGCAGTGCTCAGAGGCCAATTTATATCGATAAATGCACACATACAAAAAGAAGAAAGAGCCAAAAGCAGAAAACTGTCCCTACAACTTGAAGAAATAGAAAGTGAGCAACAAAAGAACCCATCAGGCACCAGAAGAAAACAAATAATAAAAATTAGAGCTGAACTAAATGAATTAGAGAACAGAAAAACAATTGAAAGAATTAACAAAGCCAAAAGCTGGTTCTTTGAAAAAATTAACAAAATTGATAAACCATTGGCTAGACTGACTAAAGAAATACAGGAAAGGAAACAAATAACCCGAATAAGAAACGAGAAGGACCACATCACAACAGACCCAACTGAAATTTAAAGAATCATTTCAGATTACTACGAAAAACTGTACTCTAACAAATCTGAAAACCTAGAAGAAATGGATGAATTCTTGGAAAAACACTACCTACCTAAACTAACACATTCAGAAGTAGAACAACTAAATAGACCCATAACAAAAAAAGAGATTGAAACGGTAATCAAAAAACTTCCAGCAAAAAAAAGCCCTGGCCCGGACGGCTTCACTGCAGAGTTCTACCAAACTTTCAGAAAAGAGTTAACACCACTACTACTGAAGATTATTTCTAAGCATAGAAAATGACGGAATACTACCCAACTCATTCTATGAAGCCATCATCTCCCTGATACCAAAAACAGGTAAAGACATTACAAAAAAAGAAAATTATAGACCTATATCCCTCATGAACATAGATGCAAAAATCCTCAACAAAATTCTAGCCAATAGAATCCAACAACACATCAAAAAAATAATTCACCATGATCAAGTGGGATTTATACCAGGTATGCAAGGCTGGTTTAATATCAGAAAAACCATTATTGTAATCCATCACATAAATAAAACAAAAGATAAAAACCACATGATCTTATCAATTGATGCAGAAAAGGCATTTGACAAAGTTCAACACCCATTTATGATAAAAACTCTTACCAAAATAGGAATTGAAGGAAAATTCCTCAACATAATAAAGGGCACCTATGCAAAGCCAACAGCCAATATCACTCTAAATGGAGAGAACCTGAAAGCATTTCCCTTGAGAACGGGAACCAGACAAGTATGCCCTTTATCACTGCTCTTATTCAACATCGTACTTGAAGTCCTAGCCAGGGCAATTAGGCTAGACAAGGAAATAAAGGGTATCCGGATTGGCAAGGAGGAAGTAAAGTTATCACTATTTGTAGATGACATGATCTTATACACAGAAAACCCTAAGGAATCCTCCAGAAAACTAATTAAACTAATACAAGAGTTTGGCAGAGTCTCAGGTTATAAAATAAACATACAAAAATCACTTGGATTCCTCTACATCAACAAAAAGAACACTGAAGAGGAAATCACCAAATCAATATCATTCACAGTAGCCCCCAAGAAGATAAAATACTTAGGAATAAATCTTACAAAGATGTAGAAGACCTATACAAAGAAAACTACAAAGTACTACAACAAGAAACTAAAAAGGACCTACTTAAGTGGAAAAACATACCTTGCTCATGGATAGAAAGACTTAACATAGTAAAAATGTCTATTCTACCAAACGCCATCTACACATACAATGCACTTCCGATCCAAATTCCAATGACATTTTTTAATGCGATGGAGAAACAAATCACCAACTTCATATGGAAGGGAAAGAAGCCCCGGATAAATAAAGCATTACTGAAAAGAAGAAGAAAGTGGAGGCCTCACTCTACCTGATTTTAGAACCTATTATACAGCCACAGTAGTCAAAACAGCCTGGTACTTGTACAACAACAGGCACATAGACCAATGGAACAGAATTGAGAACCGAGACATAAATCCATCCACATACGAGCAGCTGATATTTGACAAAGGCCCAGTGTCAGTTAATTGGGGAAAAGATACTCTTTTTAACAAATGGTGCTGACATAAGTGGATATCCATTACAAAAAAATGAAACAGGACCCATACCTCACACCATGCACAAAAACTAACTCCAAGTGGATCAAAGACCTAAACATAAAGACTAAAACGATAAAGATCATGGAAGAAAAAATAGGGACAACCCTAGGAGCCCTAATACAAGGCATAAACAGAATAAAAACTATTACTAAAAATGACGTAAAGAAACCACATAACTGGGAGCTCCTAAAAATCAAACACCTATGCTCATTTAAAGACTTGACCAAAAGAGTAAAAAGACCACCTACAGATTGGGAAAAAATTTTCAACTATGACATCTCCGACTAGCGCCTGATCTCTAAAATCTATATGACTCTGTTAAAACTCAACCACAAAAAGACAAACAACCTGATCAAAAATTGGGGAAAGGATATAAACACGCTCCTCACTAAAGAAGATATTCAGGCAGCTAACAGATACACGAGAAAATGCTCTCGATCATTAGCCTAGGGAAATGCAAATTAAAACTACGATGAGATTCCATCTCACTCCAACAAGGATGACATTAATCCAAAAAACACAAAATAATAAATGCTGGAGAGGCTGCGGAGGGATTGGAACACTTATATGCTGCTGGTGCGAATGTAAAATGATACAACCACTTTGGAAATCGATTTGGCGCTTCCTTAAAGAGCTAGAAATAGAACTACCATACGATCCAGCAATCCCACTCCTTGGAATATATCCTAATAAGAGCCATTACATGAACAGATATATGCACACCCATGTTTATTGCAGCAGTGTTTACAATAGCAAAAACATGGAAGCAACCAAGGTGCCCAGCAACAGATGAATGGATAAATTATGGTATATTCACACAATGGAATACTACTCATCAATAAAGAACAGTGAGGAATCTATGAAACATTTCATAACATGGAGGAACCTGGAAGGCATCATGCTGAGTGAAATTAGTCAGTGGTAAAAGGGCAAATATTGTATAAGACCACTATTATAAGAACTGGAGAAATAGTTTAAACTGAGAAGAAAACATTCTTTCGTGGTTACGAGAGGGGGAAGGGAGGGTAGGAGAGGGGCATTCACTAATTACACAGTAGGTAAGAACTACTTTAGGTGAAGGGAAAGACAGCACACAATACAGGGGAGGTCAGCACAATTGAACTAAACAAAAAACAAAGAAGTTTCCTGAATAAATTGAATGCTTCAAAGGCCAGCGTAGCAGGAGCAGGGGTCTGGGGACCATGGTTTCAGGGAACATCTATGTCAATTGGCATAATAAAATCTATTAAGAAAACATTCTGCATGCCACTTTGAAGAGTGGCGTCTGGGGTCTTAAACACTAGCAAGCAGACATCTAAGATGCATCAATTGGTCTCAACCCACCTGGATCAAAGGACAATGAAGAATACCAAGGACACAAGGCAATTACGAGCCCAAGAGACAGAAAGGGCCACATGAACCAGCGACTACATCATCCTGAGACCAGAAGAACTAGATGGTGCCCAGCTACAACTGATGACTGCCCTGACAGGGAATACAACAGAGAACCCCTGAGGAAGCAGGAGAGCAGTGGGATGCAGACCCCAAATTCTCATAAAACCAGACTTAATGGTCTGACTGAGACTTCAAGGACCCTGGTGGTCATGGCCCCCAGACCTTCTGTTAGCCCAGGACAGGAACCATTCCCAAAGCCAACCCTTCAGACATGGATTGGATGGGACGATGGGTTGGAGAGGGATGCTGGTGAGGAGTGAGCTTCTTGGATCAGGTGGACACTTGAGACTTTGTGGGTATCTCCTGCCTGGAGGGGAGATGAGAGGGTGGAGGGGGCTAGAAGCTGGCGAAATGGACAAGAAAAGAGAGGGTAGAGGGAGAAAGCAGGCTGTCTCATTAGGGGGAGAGTAACTAGGAGTGTGTAGCAAGGTGTATATGGGTTTTTGTGTGAGAGACTGACTTGATTTGTAAACTTTCCCTTAAAGCACAATAAAAATTATTTTAAAAAACTTGGAAAATAACAAGTATTGGAGGGGATGCGGAAAAATTGGAATCCTCATCCACTGCTGGTGAGAATCCAAAATGATACAGATGTTGTGGAAAACAGTTTGGCACGTCCTCAAAAAATTAGAGGTATGAGCTGCCATATGACCCTGCAATTCCACTTCTAGGTATATACCCTAGTGAAGTAACAGAAGTGACATGAGCAGACATATGCACACCTATGTTAATCACATCACTGTGAACAATAGCAAAAAGATGGAAACAACTTGTGTGCCCATCAACGGATGAATGGATAAGTAAAATATGGTGTGTCCTGTAGACTAGTTTTTTCTTTGTGTCTTTGGTTTCATTCTTTTTCTTATGCTCTGTTGTATCTTAGATGGCCACTTACAAGCTTTTAAGACCCCAGATACTACTCATGAAACTAGAACGTTTAACATAACTTTATGAGGTATATGATGCCAATTGACTGAGATGTCCCATGAGACTATGGTCCTAATCCTTCAAACCCAGAAATCCAATACCATGAGGTGTTTGGTTATGTTTAAGAAATATCCATAACTGTGCCTCCTATGTAGTTTACTATATATGAACCATGGCCTCATCCACCCTGAGACCAGAACTAGATGGTGTCTGGCTACCACTACCAAGCATTATAATCAGGGCCATGACAGATGGACCCTAATAGAATGGAAGAAAAATGTGGAACAGATCCTCAAATTCCTAAAAAAAAAGAAAAACCTGACCTATTGGACTAGTTGAGACAGAAGGACTCTTCAAGGCAATGGCCCTGGGATACTCTTCAAATATTGAAACGAAACTAACCCCTGAGCATACCTTGTAGCTAAATAACAAACTGGCTCACAAAATAATGAACATCACTCATAAGTACCGCGCTCCTTTAAAAAACTACCCATATGAGACCAAAGAGTCACCAATTACTTTATAACAAAGATGAGATCGTAAGAGGGCAGGGAAACTAGGTTAATGGCAATGGAACAACCAGTACAGAAATAACGGGAATTTTCACACATTGTGAAAAATGTAACCAATGTAACTCAACAACTTGTGTAGAAATTGTTGAATGGGAACCTAAACTGCTGTGTGACCCTTCACCGACAACACAATAAACTATAATTAAAAAAAAAAAAACACACAAGGGAAGAAAATGTTTGCAAATTATTACATACCTGAAAAGTGTCTACTATCCAAAATGTATAGAAAACTCTTACAACTCAACAAAAAAAAGACAAACAACCAAATTATAAATGGGCAAAGGACTTGAGTTGACAATTCTTCAAAATAGATATACAAATGGTCAATAAGCACATGAAAAGATGCTTCATATGTCATTACTTATTAAAGCAAAAAAAAAAAAAAAACCAAACCCATTGCCATCAATTCCGACTCATAGTGACCCTATGGGACAGAGTAGAACTGCCCCCATAGAGTTTTCAAGGAGTGCATGGTGGATTCGAACTGCCGACCCTTTGGTTAGCAGCCATAGCTGTTAACCACTACGCCACCAGGGTTTCCCATTACTTGTTAGGGAAGTGTAAATCAAAACCCCAATGAAAAACTACTTCACACTCAGTAGAATGGCCATCAAAAGAGCATATATTAACAAGTATTGGCAAGGATGTGAAGAAACTGGAACCCTTGTACATTGTTGGTAAGAATGAAAAATATTGGTGCTGTGGTAGAAAATACTTTGGTGGTTTCTCAACAAGTTAAACATAGAATATACCCAAAAGGTATATACCCAAAAGAATTGAAAGCAGGTGTTCAAACAAAATCTTGTACAGAAATGTTAATAGAGCCACTACTTAAAATAGCAAAAGGTGGAAACAATCCAAATGTCTAACAGCTAATTAATGGAAAAACAATTATTCATAAAATGGAATATTATGCATCCAAAAAAAGGAATGAAGTGTTGATACGTGCTGCAAACTTGGATGAAACTTGAAAAAATTATGCTAATAATTCAGTCACAAAAGACCACATATTTTATCACTCCCAACAACATCCAGTGCCCTCGAGTCGATTCTGACACATAGCGACCCTATAGGACGGAGTAGAACTGCCCCATAGAGTTTCCAAGTAGCACCTGGCGGATTCGAACTGCCGACCCTTTCGTTAGCAGCCGTAGCACTTAACCACTATGCCACCAGGGTTTCCTTTATCACTCCATTCATACGAAATGCCTGGAAGAAGGAAATCTGACAGAAATTAGATTATTGACTGCCAGGGGCTTGGGGGAAGTGGCAATGCACAGTGACTGTTAATGGGAATGGGGTTTCTTTCTGAGGCAATATAAATGTTTTGGAATTAGAAAGTGGTGATGGTTGCATGATCTTGTGGAAATACTAAATTCCACTCAATTTTATGGCATATGAATTATATGTCATACGACACATGAATTATATTACAATAAAAATTTCTGCCTAAATAAATTTGAATAGAACTTTTAAAAATTAGAAAGAGGGTGAAAAGACAAAAAAAAGTTGAAAAGAAAAATTAAAAATTGAATTCTAAAAAAGGCACTGTATTAACCTAAAAGAAGGCTGGACGAGAAGAGAGGGCAAAGAGAAAAATTAGTAAAATGGTATATGTAAATTTAGGCATATTAGTCATATCATGTCATCAGATCAACATTTTAAAAAGATGCAGAAAATGTATTTAATAAAATTCAACATCCATTCATGATAAAATATTCTCAGTTACTTAGGAACACAGGGAAATACCTCAGTCTGATAAAGGACATTTACAAAAATCCAGCTAAGAGCATACTTAATGATGAAATACTAAACGCTTTCTCCCAATAGCAATAAACAGGTAAAATGTCCAATATCACCTTTACTACTCGACGTTGTACTAAAGGATGTAACCAGCGGAAGGAAGGAAGAAAGGACGGAAGGAAACAAAAGAAGGGAAGGAAAGGAAGGAAGAAATGAAAGAAAGGGGAGGAAGGAAGCGAGGAAGGAAGGACTGAAGGAAGAAAGGTGGGAAGGAAGGATGGATAGAAGGAAGGAGGGAAGGGAAGGAAGGAAAGAGGGAAGGAAAAAGGAAGAAAGGGAGAGCAGGAGGAAGGAAGGATGGATAGAAGAAGGAAGGATGGACAGAAGGAAGGAACGGAAGAAGGAGGGAAGGAAAGGAAGGAAGAAAAGGAAGGCCCAAATTGGATGTCAGAAGAGACTCTAAAACTTGC
The DNA here is from genome assembly GCF_024166365.1 of Elephas maximus indicus. Lineage (NCBI taxonomy): Eukaryota > Metazoa > Chordata > Mammalia > Proboscidea > Elephantidae > Elephas > Elephas maximus. Next base: position 113,879,107 of record NC_064846.1, on the reverse strand, counting down.
TCTTGAACAGAGAGTAGCTAAAGTGAAAGAAATGATGAAGTAAAAGAACTGAACAGAAGATTTCAAAGGGCGGCTCCAGAAGACAAAGTGTTATAGTGAAATATGCAAAGTCCTTGAGTTAGAAAACAAAAAAAAGAAGAAGATGCTCAGCATTTCTCAAAATGAAAGAACTGAAGAAAAAATTCAAGCCTCAAGTAGCAATAGTGAAGGATTCTACAGGGAAAATACTGAACACCGCAGGAAGCATCAAAAGATGGAAGAAATACACCGAGTCACTGTATCAAAAAGAATTGGTCAATGTTCAGCCATTTCAGAAGGTACCACATGATTAAGAAACCTGAGAGAAGAGGTCCAACCTGCACTGACAACACTGGCAAAAAACAAGTCTCCAGGAATTGACAGAATACCTACTGAGATGTTTCAACAAACAAATGCAGTGCTGGAAGAACTTGCTTGTCTATGCCAAGAAATCTGGAAGACAGCTACCTGGCCAACCGACTAGAAGAGATCCACACTTGTACCCATTTCAAAGAAAGGTGATCCAACAGAATGCGGAAATTATTGAACAATATTATTAATATCACACACAAGTAAAATTTTAATGAAGATCATTCAAAAGCGGTTGCAGCAGTACATCAACAGAGAACTGCCAGAAATTCAAACTGGACTCAGAAGAGGACATGGAACAAGGGATATTATTGCAGAGGTCAGATGGATCCTGGCTGAAAGCAGAGAAGACCAGAAAGATGTCTACCTGTGTTTTATCAACTATGCAATGGAATTCGACTGTAGGCATCATAACCAATAATAGGTAACATCGTGAAGAATGGGAAATCCAGAACACTTAATTGTGCTCATGAGGAACCTGTACTTAGACTAAGAAGCAGTCATTTGAACAGAATGAGGGGATACTCCATGGTTTAAAGTCAAGACAGGTATGCATCAGAGTTGCATACTTTCACCATACTTATTCAATCTGTACACTAAGCAAATAATCCGAGAAGCTGGACTATATGAAGGAAAATGCGGCATCAGGATTGGAGAAAAACTCATTTACAACTGTGATATGCAGATGACACGACCTTGCATGCTCAAAGTGAAAAGGACTTGAAACACTTATTGAACTGATGAAGGTCAAAGACCACAGCGTTCAGTATGGATTGCATCTTAACATAAAGAAAACAAAAATCCTGACAACTGGACCAATAAGCAACATCATGATAAACGGAGATCATAGTGAGGTTGTTAAGGATTTCACTGTTCTTGGATCCACAATCAATGCCCATGGAAGCAGCAGTCAAGAAATCAAACAACTCAGTGCATTGGGCAATCTGCTGCAAAAGACCTCTTTAAAGTGTTCGAAAGCAAAGATGTCATTTTAAAGACTAAGGTACGCCTGACCCAAGCCATGGTGTTTTCAATCAACTCATAGGCATGTGAAAGCTAGACAATGAATAAGGAAGACCGAAGAATTGATGCCTTTGAATTATGGTGCTGACAAAGAATACTGACGGTACCATGGACTGCCAGAAGAAAAAACAAATCTGTCTTAGAAGAAGTACAGCCAGAATGCTCCTTAGAAGCACGGACATGCTAACAGAAGGGACGAGTCCCTGGAAAAGGACATCATGCTTGGCAAAGTAGAGAGTCAGCAAAAAAGAAGACCCTCAACGAAACAAACTGACACAATGGCTGCGAAAATGGGCTAAAGCATAACAAAGATTGTGAGGATGGCGCAGGACTGGACAGTGTTCTGTTCTGCTGTACACAGGGTCACTATGAGTTGGAACCGACTCAGTGGCACCTGACAACAACAAAAATACAAGTCAATATTAAAAAGACAACAAACATACACATACACACACAGGGCAAATGATCTGAATAGACACCTCACAAAGAAAGATATACGAAGGCCAAGACATCCACAAAAAAAGATGCTCAACATCACGATCACCAGATAAATACAAATTAAACCAAAACGAAATACTACCACATACCCCCCCCCAAAAAAACCTAAAAACCAAACCCAGTGCCATCAAGTCGATTCCAACTCATAGTCACATACCCACAGAATACCTAAAATCAAAAAGACATCACCAAACATTGGCAATGTTGTGGAGCTATCATATATTGTTGGTTTTTGTGTAAAATGATGCAGCCAAATTAGGAAACTGATTGGCAATTTCTTATAAAGTTAAAGAAACACCTATTCTACTACACACCAGTTACACCCCCAGATAGTTATTCAAAAGAAATGAAAAACATGCCCACAAAAACACTTACATTAAGAATGCTCATAACAGTTTTATTCCTAATAGCCAAAAACTAGAAACCACTCACGTGTTCACGAATAGTAAAATGGACAAATCGTGGTATATTTATTCAATGGAATATTGCTCAGCAGTGAAAAAGAATGAACTACTAATACACATGAACAATGTGGATCTATCTCAAAAACATGCTCAATGAGAGAAGCCTTACACAAAAGAGTATATACTACATAGTCTCATTTATATGAAGGTCTAGATCAGGCTACACAAATCTATGGTTAAAAAAAAAATCAATGTTGGCTAACACTGGCAAGGGGTGAGAGGCTGACTGAGAAAGGATATGTGGCAATATTCTGTATCAGGTAGGCAAACTATAGACTTCAGGTCAAATTTAGCCCACCACCTGATTTTGTAAATAAACTTTTATTGGAATACCACGCCATTAATTTACATATGGTCTATGGCTGTTTTTACACTTACAATCGCAGAATTGAGCGGCAATGACCCTCAAAGCCTAAAATACTATCTAGCCCTTTACAGAAAAAGTTTGCCAATACTTTTCTGTACCTTGATGATAGTTTGGATTACACAGGTCAAAACTTACTGAGCTGTACACTTCTGATTTGTGCATTTAAGTATATACAAATTCAAATTAAAAACATAAATACTGAATTCTAGGCAATGACATGCACACTGAAGTATTTATTTATGGATAAAATATACTAATGTCTACAACTTGCTTTAACTTTGAAATCTACCCAGAATACTAAATAAATTGATAAATGGACAAAGAAATGAATAGATGGATAGATGCTGTTGTTGTTAGGTGTCCTCGAGTCGGTTCTGACTCATAGCAACCCTATGCACAACTGAACGAAACACTGCCCGGTCCTGCGCCATCCTTACAATCGTTGCTATGCTTGAGCTCATGCTTGCAGCCACTGGGTCAGTCCACCTCAATGAGGGTCTTCCTCTTTTCCGCTGACCCTGTACTCTGCCAAGCATGATGTCCTTCTCCAGGGACTCATCCCTCCTGACAACATGTCCAAAGTAAATAAGACGCAATCTCGCCATCCTTGCTCCTAAGGGGCATTCTGGTTGTACTTCTTCTAAGACAGATTTGTTCGTTCTTTTGGCAATCCATGGTATATTCAATATTCTTCGCCAACACCACAATTCAAAGGCGTCAATTCTTCTTCAGTCTTCCTTATTCATCGTCCAGCCTTCACATGCATATGATACGATTGAAAATACCATGGCTTGGGTCAGTCGCATCTTAGTCCTCAAGGTGACAGCTTCACTCTCCAAAACTTTAATGAGGCCCTTTGCAGCAGATTTACCCAATGCAACGCGTCTTTTGATTTCTTGACTGCTGCTTCCATGGCTGTTGATTGTGGATCCAGGTAAAATGAAATCTTTGACAACTTCAATCTTTTCTCCATTTATCATGATTTTGCTTATTGGTCCAGCTGTGAGGATTTCTGTTATCTTTATGTTGAGGTGCAATCCATACTGAAGTCCTTTTCACTTTCAGCAAGCAAGGTTGTGTCATCTGCATAACGCGGGTTGTTATTGAGTCGTCCTCCAATCCTGATGCTCCGTTCTTCATATACTCCAGCTTCTAGTATTATTTGCTCAGCATACAGATTGAATAGGTATGGGGAAAGAATACAACCCTGACGCACACTTTTCCTGACTTTAAACCAATCAGTATCCCTTGTTATTTCCGAACTGCCTCTTAATCTATATATACGTTCCTCATGAGCACAATTAAGTGTTGTGGAATTCCCATTCTTCGCAATGTTATCCATAATTTGTTACGATCCACACGGTCGAATGCCTTTGCATAGTCAATAAAACACAGGTAAACATCTTTCTGGTATCTCTGCTTTCAGCCAGGATCCATCTGACATCAGCAATGATATCCCTTGTTCCACGTCTTCTTCTGAAACTGGCCTGAACTTCCGGCCGTTCCCTGTTGACATACTGCTGCAGCTGAATGATCTTCAGCAAAATTTTGCTTGCCTGTGATATTGATATTTTTCTATAATTCCCACATTCAGTTGGATCACCTTTTTTGGGAATAGGCATAAATGTGGATCTCTTCCACTCAGTTGGCCAGGAAGCTGTCTTCCATATTTCTTGGCATAGATGAGTCTGTTTGTTGAAACATCTCAATTGATATTCCATCAATTCCTGGAGCCTTGTTTTTTGACAATGCCATCAGAGCAGCTTGGACTTCTTCCTTCAGTCCCATCCATTCTTGATCATATGCTACCTCTGGAAATGGCTGAATATCGACTAATTCTCTTTGGTATAATGACTCTGTGTATTCCTTCCATCTACTTTTGATGGTTCCTGTGTCATTTAATATTTTCCCCATAGAATCCTTCACTATTGAAACTTGAGGCTTGAATTTTTTCTTCAGTTCTTTCAGCTTGAAAGTGCCAAGCGTGTTCTTCTCTTTTGGTTGTCCACCTCCAGCTCTTTGCACATGTCATTATAATACTCTATTTTGTATTCTTGAGCTGCCCTTTGAAATCTTCTGTTCAGTTCTTTTACTTTATCAATTCTTTCTTTTGCTTTAGCTGCTTGACATTCGAGAGCAAGATTCAGAGTCTCCTCTGACATCCATCTTGGTCTTTTCCTTCTTTCCTGTCTTTTCAATGGCCTCTTGCTTTCTTCATGTATGATGCCCTTGAAGTCATTCCACAACTCGTCTGGTCTTCGGGCACTAGTGTTCAATGTGTCAAATCTATTCTTCAGATGGTCTCTAAATTCAGGTGGGATATACTCAAGGTCATATTTTTGCTCTCATGGACTTCCTCTAATTTTCTTCAGTTTCAGCTTGAACTTTCATATGAGCAATTGATGGTCTGTTCCACATTCAGTCCCTGGCCTTGTTCTGACTGATGATATTGAGCTTTTCCATCGTCTCTTTCCACAGATGCAGTCAATTTGAGGTCTGTGTGTTCCATCTGGCGAGGTCCACGTGTATAGTCGCCGTTTATGTTGGTGAAAGAAGGTATTTGCAATGAAGAAGTCGTTGTTCTTGCAAAATTCTATCATTTGATCTCTGGCATTGTTTCTATCACCGAGGCCATATTTTCCAACTACTGATCCTTCTTCTTTGTTTCCAACTTTTGCATTCCAATCACCAGTATTCATCAATGCATCTTGATTGCATGTTCAATCAATTTCAGACTGCAGCAGCTGATAAAAATCTTTTCTTTCTTCATCTTTGGCCCTAGTGGTTGGTGCGTAAATTTGAATAACAGTCGTATTAACTGGTCTTCCTTGTAAGCTAATGGATATTATCCTATCACTGACAGCGTTGTACTTCAGGATAGATCTTGAAATGTTCTTTTTGACGATGAATGCAACACCATTCCTCTTTAAGTTGTCATTCCCAGCATAGTAGACTATATGATTGTCCAATTCAAAATGGCCAATACCAGTCCATTTCAGCTCACTAATGCCTAGGACATCGATGTTTATGTGTTCCATTTCATTTTTGACGATTTCCAATTTTCCTAGATTCATACTTCATACATTCCAGGTTCCGATTATCAATGGATGTTTGCAGCTGTTTCTTCTCATTTTGGGTCGTGCCACATCAGCAAATGAAGGTCCCAAAAGCTTTACTCCATCCATGTCATTAAGGTTGACTCTACTTTGAGGAGGCAGCTCTTCCCCAGTCATCTTTTGAATGCCTTCCAACTTGGGGGGCTCATCTACCGGCACTATATCAGACAATGTTACGCTGCTATTCATAACTTTTTCACTGGCTAATGCTTTTCACAAGTAGACTGCCAGGTCCTTCTTCCTAGTCTGTCTTAGTCTGGAAGCTCAGCTAAACCCTGTCCTCCATGGGTGACCCTGCTGGTATCTGAATACTAGTGGCATAGCTTTCAGCATCACAGCAACACGCAAGCCCCCACAGTACGACAAACTGACAGACAGGTGGGGGAGATATATAGACATAATAGAGCAAATACAGCAAAAGTTAACAGTAGAATCTAGGTGATAAGTATATGGGAGCTCATTGTACAATTTTTTTTCAAGTTTTCTGTATCTTTGAAATTTTTTTAAATAAAATATTGGGATTTTTTTTTTTTTTAATTAGAAAAGGAAAATATACAAAACATGGAACCTGGCCACAGAACTAAAGATTCCAATTCAAAATGCTTTGTGAAAAACTTTATTCTAAAGAAATAAATCCCAGAATAATACACCTTGTCTGAAGAAAACTTCAGCTACAAAGATCTTTATTAATCCTTGATCAGTCCTGTTAGGAGAGCACTCACACATTGGCATTCATTATAATTTATGCCCTTGATGAAGAAGGAATTTTCTTAAAAATACAATATTTGGGGTTATAGCTGTTCAGAATAGTAATATATCATCACTAGAAAATAAACTGTTCCAGCATAGCACAGTACGGTACGGTACAACACACCTTTTATCTAAGGGTCTCAAAGCATTTTATCGAAAATAAATTCAGACTCTTTTGGAGATAACTAAAGCAGAGCAGAAGAGCAAAACAAGACTCAATTTGAATCTCAGTTCCTTACTTTAATTCCATCAATTCCCTGAGTTAACTAGTGGTTAAGAACTCGGCTGCTAATCATAAGTTCGGCAGTTGGAATCCACCAGCTACTCCTTGCAAAGCCTATGGAACCGTTGTACCCTATCCTACAGCGTTGCTATGAGTCAGAATTGCCTTAATGGCAATGGTCTTTTTTTTTTTTTTTTGAGTTAACTAAATCTTATTGAAGTCATCATGCCATTTTTATCCAATTCTGATAGTGAAGACAGCTATCTTACAAAGAGGCTCTAGAGTGTAATGATTAAGTGCACAGCCTCTGGAGCCATGTAGTCTGGATTCAAATCCTGGCTCTCCTGTATGACACTAGGAAAGTTACTTAACCTCTCTGTACCTCAGTTTCCTCACCTGTAAATTGGGGATATTGAAAGCTGGTACCTACAGGGTTATTGAGAGAACAGTACCTGTAAAGTCCTTAGAATAATGTTTAGCACATAGGAATCACTGAACAGCATACTGCTATCTCACAATAGCAAATGCTTTATTATTAATGTACAACAATAAGATAATCATAGGCTCCTAACATTTTAGGACTAAAAAATCTTGAAAAGCTACACTGGTGTCTTTGCTGTTCTTCAAACATGCCAGACACACTCCTTCCCCAGGACCTTTGCACCAGCTATTCCCTCTACCTGGAATATCCATTGCTGAGTCCCTCACCTGCTTCAAGTGTTTGCTCAAATGTCACTTTATCAATGAGGCCTACTCTGGTAACCACCTTATTTAAAATTGCAATCTACTTTCCTCCTTACCCTGCTCTATATTTTTACCAGAGCACCTTGTACTGTATTGTACAGTTTATTTTTTGTTAAAATATTCCCATTAGACAACAAAGCTCAATGACAGAAGGGATTTTGTTTTTGAGGGACTAATAAATATATCCCAAGTAGATGCTCAAATATTTTTATGTTGTCTTCTGGTCTAATCCCTTCATTTTATAGATGAGGAAACTCAGAAGAGACATGAGTCAAGCTTACCTAGTAAGGAAAAGAGCCAGAACAGGGATTTCCAGTGCTATTTCTACTATAGCTTACTATCTTTCTGACCCTTAAACTGTCTTTCCTCCTGAACATATAAGAAAAATCACCATCATCACAATTTCTCCCAGGAGGATTTACCTTTGGAACTTCGTGGCTTTGCAAATGCTGCTGTGACTGTAACACAGAAATGCTCTGAAAGCCAGTGGAAGCCAGTACTGGAACGCTAAGTGTTGGTAGATGAACAGAAGACAGTTGATTTGGAAGGTTTATGCCAGAGCTTTGATAAAGGGTCTGCTGTTATAATTGTGGTTCTGATGACCCAGAAACAGGTGCTAAACTAGAAGATGGCTGCCACCGTGGCTGGATAGTAGACTGCTGAATGTATGCTCACTGGTGCTGTGCTAGGTTTTTCTGAAGGGTAAAACTTTGACTGTTGTCTAATGCCTGAGGCACTTGAAGCTGCTCTAAAGGCTATATTATATATTGTTGTTCCACTGCTATTGGTTGCAACTGTTCTTGCAAAGGAGATATAACATGGAGCATGTTTGTAATGGTCTTTGGAACACCTGGTAATGACTGAACTTGGTTAGGTCCCTGAGAATGAGGCACCTGCTGCTAGCAAACAACACGTTGACTACACAAAGACTGCTGTTGATTTATGGGACCTTCTTGGGTAGAGAACTGGTGAGTTTGCTGCACTTGTGTGTAGGATGAATGAGTCATTTGGTGATACTGAATGAAAGATGACTGAGAAACCTGACTTGGTGTTGTATGTGATTGGGAAAGCTGTACTGAGAAGTGTGGGGGCTGGATGTGGGACTGTGAAGAGGCCTGCTGAATGAAAGACATCTTCCTAGGGTGTAGAAACTGTCCTACTATTCCCCGAGCTGTACTGCTAGCTGGTTGAGTCTGAGCTTTTAGCTGCTGCTGCTCGAATTTGACATCTGCTTGGGATGGAGCTGCTGAATGCTGGACATTAAATAAAGGCTCAGTTGATGTTAAATATGTCTTTTGTTCCAACGCTGAAGAGTTAGTACCTTGGGACTGTGTTCAATAGGCTTCCTGCTCAGTAGTCTGTACTACATGAGGTGATACTGAATATAACTTCTGATCTGCTGAGTTTTTAATGTGAACTTGCTTGCTCTTAGATGGGTTTACTACGTATACCTGCTGGTTTGTGAAGGTTATCTGTTCAGGTGTAGGTAGTTTGTCCTGAATAACGGGTATGTTCAAGAGACAGTGCCAGGCAAGCAGGCTGTTCCATGAGTTGCACAGGGTAAGATGCTTGGATTGTATGTGTTGTCTGGTCTGGAAAAGATGACTGAACCGGAGGTTGCACTAGATAAGCCGGCTGCCCTTGAGATGGTACCAAATGAGAGGGTTGTACCACAGGTGGTTGTACAGTGCAAAACGGATGATCTGAGGCTGGCAGTGAATAAACAGGGTGTGCTGGAGGCTGGATTGGGTAAGTTGGCTGTGATGGGTAAGAAGCCTGTTCGTGAGAATGCATCACAAAGGGCAGCTGCTCAGGAGCCTTTAATGAGAACAGCGACAGCTCTGCAGATGGTCCTTGGTAAGTGTGTTGAATAGAATAAGATGGCCGTTCCGGGGACTGATTCACACTTTCAATGCCACCCTTTGGCTACTGCTGACTTGCATGAGCTTCAGAGTCTTGCAGAATACAATCTTGCTGAATATTTTTCTGTGACGATGCCATTATCTTAGGTTGTAAAATTAATGGGTGCTGCTCAATACTGGCTTGGATACAAGGCTCCTTCAAATGCATGCTCTGGCTTTGTGATATCAAAGAACCTGGAGTTATAGACTCCTGATCTACCACTGCATATGGCTGTGATGTTGAGTGTAATTTCTGTGAAGGTTGATGGGACCCCGAATGCACCCCAATGGAATTAGAAAGGAGCATAGCTGTACTAGTAGCACTCTGTGCACTGCCCACATATTGGGCAGAAGAATGACTCGACAAAGCTTGAGGGTGATTAACCAATAAGAAACTAAAAAGTCGAATTGGGATCTGGTACCTTGGTTAAAGCCTGACTTCCATTTCTAAGGCCAGGTTCAAGCTGATGACCAAATTTGGTTGCTGAGAAGTCAACTGTGAAGCAAGCAACGTCTGAGGAGAAACTGTAGAAAGAATTTGTTGTGGAACTCCACTAAGTGGAAAGTCTAAACTCATACATTGGGCTGAAGTTTGTTCATCTGCTCCACAGGTCAACTGCAGTTCCTGGTGCTGGTGCAAGGAAAATTCAAATTATAAACACATACACTAAGCCCATTTTAATGGGAAGCTGCCAGACAGATTGATAGATAAAATAATGCTATGTTCTAAAAACTACAGGAAGTTATCAAAAAGGTGCTGGGTATACAGCCAGTATATAAAAATGTTAGTTGAACACACTAAGCGGCTGAGATAAGCCCCAGCAATATACTGCTCGTGGCTTCTCACATATTGCACTTACCATATAACTCATTCAAAAACTGGCAGAGATTCAGAGTAACTGAATCTCAGACCTTCACACACCAGACAGTGGAAATACCAAGAGAAAGCTCAAAAGGATTTCAATATCACAGCTAAAATGAACATAGAAGTCCTCCCAAGAACTTGCCTGAAATATAAGCCAAAAGCAATAATTTCTAGAGCTTCGGTCACTGTTCTAAAAAAAAAGACCCAAGTAGTCAAAGTTCTTGCTTTTGTGGCTCTATATAATAAGTGAAAACGTCAGGCTACAAAAAAACATGCATGCAATATACATGCTCTTGTTGTTGTTAGGTGCCGTTAAGTCAGTTCCAACTCATAGCGACCCTATCCACAACAGAACGAAACACTGCCTGGTCCTGCGCCATCCTTACAATCGTTGTTACGCTTGAGCTCATTCTTGAAGCCGCTGGGTCAATCCACCTCATTGCGGGTCTTCCTCTTTTCCGCTGACCCTGTACTCTGCCAAGCATGATGTCCTTCTCCAGGGACTCATCCCTCCTGACAACAGGTCCAAACTATGTAAGACGCAGTCTCGCCATCCTTGCCTCTAAGAAGCATTCTGGTTGTACTTCTTCCAAGACAGATTTGTTCGTTCTTTCGGCCATCCATGGTATATTCAATATTCTTTGCCAACACCGCAATTCAAAGGCGTCAACTCTTCTTCGGTCTTCCTTATTCATTATCCAGCTCTCACATGCATATAATGTGATTGAAAATACCATGGCCTGCGTCAGGCACACCTTAGTCTTCAGGGTGACATCCTTGCTCCTCAACACTTCAAAGAGGTCTTTTGCAGCGGATTTACCCAATGCAATGCGTCTTTTAATTTCTTGACTACTGCTTCCATGGCTGTTGATTGTGGATCCAAGTAAAATGAAATCCTCGACAACTTCAATCTTTTCTCTGTCTATCATGATGTTGCTCACTGGTCCAGTTGTGAGGATTTCTGTTTTCTTTATGTTGAGGTGTAATCCATAATGAAGGCTGTGGTCTTGATCTTCATTAGTAAGTGCTTCAAGTCCTCTTCACTTTCAGCAGGCAAGGTTGTGTCATCTTCATAAAGCAGGTTGTTAATGAGCCTTCCTCCAAACCTGATGCCCTGTTCTTCTTCATGTAGTCCAGCTTCTCATATTATTTGTTCAGCATACAAATTAAATAGGTATGGTGAAAGAATACAACCCTAACACACACCTTTCCTGACTTTAAACCAATCAGTATCCCCTTTTTCTGTCCAAACAACTGCCTCTTGATCTATATAAATATGTATATATAAACAAAACTACATGTGTAAACTTAAAAAAGACAAATCTTGAGACTATATTCCAAAATGTAAACAATAAGTTGCATATCTGGAGAGATAACTGGTGATTGCCATTTTCTTCTTTAAATTTTACAGACTTTTTAAAAAATACACCAGTAACAGTTTCATCATATATATTTTTAAACCCCTTTTAAAATTTTGGAAACAAATATTAAAATGCACATACCTGTATGCTTATGTGGTTGAATCTAGTCAAATTTTAGCATCCATTCAACATACTTTACATTATAGTCTTTAGAGACAAATCAAACAACATGAGCTCAATTACAGATATATACCATATCACCTATAAACACTAGCCTAATACCAGGTACCTTCAACTATATCAGATTAAATCTACTACAGCAAATTTAAAATGCAGCTAGCATTTGTCAAGTATGTATATGTTTTCCCTTATAAGACTGTAAGCTCCCTAAGACCAAGAACCATATTTTATTTTATCTGATATCTCCAGAAGATAGTACTCATTAAAAGCTTATTGATGACCTCCAAGTGACAACACACCAATCTCCTAAAAGATACAGATGCGAAATGGCAGGCGGAACCAAGATGGCGGAATAGACAGATGCTTCCGTCGAGCCCTCTTTACAACAAAGACCCGAAAAAACATGTGAAAAGAGTACATTTGTGACAAGCTGTGAGCCCTGACCATCAAAGGAAAGCTTAGACAACAAACTGAGGGGCAGGGGAAGGAAGAGCCATTCAGAAGCGGAGAGGAGCTGCCGCACCTGAATCGCGGGGAGCCCTCAGGCACCATTCCCAGAGCAGCGGCGGTGGCGGACTGGTCCTAGTATTCGGCCACAGTTTCCTCAGGGAGAAGCAGCCACCCACACAGCCCACTCACACCTCCGAAACCTGAGAAGAATGGCACTCTTGGCAAAAGCTAAGTACCTGTGTATATTTTACCGTGCCACCCCCACCCCCAAGCCGGCTTCAGCGGCTAAATCCCTAGAACTGAGAAAGACCCTGGTGAGCACCTGGAGCCATCCTCCCAACCCTGGGAAGGAAAAAATTTGTAACTGGGGGAAAAGATAATTTCCTAGCTCTATTAACTACGGGAGCTCAGGACAGAAACAGCACCTGTCCAGATATGAACCGTCCATGGACCTTGAGCACCTTTCCCTTCTGCATGCACCTGTGTGGGACTATTTTGGGAGAATAGGCGCTTGTTGGCAAACACCAACCATTTCAGCGGTGCAGTGGAAAGGTGGTTGTTTGATATTTCACATTCCTTTGCCTATTAAAGAAGGTCCTTACCTACCCAAAACTGGGACCTAAGGACTGACAGCTCCACGTGGGTCACCCAGGGACCCGCGACAGGGGTCCAGGGATAACTGGTACCTCCCAGTCCTTACGAGAGACACTTTGGGTACCCATGGTCCCTCTGCAAAATCCACCCAGCAGCACGTTCCAGGGAACAGACGTGTTTTCCTCAGAGACACGCGGGGGTCGGTTCTCAGCCCCCTGCCTTGTTCAGATCATGACCCTCTGCTGCAATTAGATGCGGGTATATACGCCAATCACCCCTGCCCCTCTAAGACTGTAGGACAAAGCCTGTACCACGCACCTGATATCAGCTACCTGGAAACCTGAGCTGAATTCATACAAGAAAACCAAATGGACTCCTACACTGATATACCTGATAATAGCTCTAGCTAGCTGGGGACAGGACACCAGAGCTCCAAAGGCGAAAATAATCAAGATAGCTCACTCTAGCAACCCGTAGGGGTATACAAAAACAAAACAAAGCAAGCAGCTTCGACACAGTAAGGAAGCATAAACTAATACAATAACTTATAGCTGGCTCAGAGAAAACAGTCAATATCAAGTCACATAAAGAAACAGTCCATGATCACCTTAACAGGCTCTCGAAACAAAGAATCCAGAGATCTTTTAGATGAAAGTGCATTCCTGGAATTACCAGATGCAGAATACAAAAGTTTAATATACAGAACCCTTCAAGACATCCGAAAATAAATGAGGCAATATGCAGAACAAGCCAAGAAACACACAGATAAAGCAACTGAAGAAATCAGAAAGATTATTCAGGAACATAATGAAAAGTTTAATAAACTGGAAAAATCCAAAGACAGACAGCAATAAGAAATTCAGAAAATTAACAATAAAATTACAGAATTAGATAACTCAATAGAAAGTCAGAGGAGCAGAATTGAGCAAGTACAAGCAAGAATTTCTAAACTCGAAGATAAATCACTTGGCACTAATATATTTGAAGAAAAATCAGATAAAAGAATTTTAAAAAATGAAGAAACCTAAAGAATCATGTGGGACTCTATCAAGAGAAATAAACTACAAGTGATTGGAGTACCAAAACAGGGAGGGATAACAGAAAATACAGAGAAAATTCTTGAGGATTTGTTGGCAAAAAACTTCCCTGATACTGTGAAAGATGAGAAGATCTCTATCCAAGACGCTCATCGTACTCCACAAAAGATAGATCTTAAGAGAAAGTCACCAAGACATATTATAATCAAGCTTGCCAAAACAAAAGATAAAGAGACAATTATAAGAGCAGTGAGGGATAAAAGAAAAATCACCTACAAAGGAGAGCCAATAAGAATAAGCTTGGACTACTCAGCAGAAAACATGCAGGCAAGAAGGCAATGGGATGACATATTTAAAAAACTGAAAGCAAAAAAATTGCCTGCCAAGAATCATATATCCAGCAAAACCGTCTCCTAAATATGAAGGTGAAATTAAGACATTTTCAGATAAACACAAGTTGAGGGAATTCGTAAAAACCAAACCAAAACTACAAGAAATACTATAGGGGGTTCTTTGGTTAGAAAATCAATAATATCAGATATCGACCCAGGACTAGAACACTGGGCAAGAGCAAACAGAAGTCCACCCAGACAGGGAAATCCAAAAAAAACAAAGCAAGATTAAAAAAAAAAAGCCCAATACAGGGTAACGGCGATATAATTATAAAAAAGAAGACAACATTAAAATAAGAAAGAGAGACTAAGAAATGTAATCATACACCTTCCATATGGAGAGGAAGGTATGGTGATACAAAGAAATAAAAGTTAGTTTTAAATTTAGAAAAATAGGGGTAAATAATAAGGTAATCACAAAGAAGACAAACTATCCTACTCATCAAAATAAAATACAAGGGAAAAATACAGACACAGCAAAAACAAAATCAACAACAACAAATATGAGGAAAGGACAGTATGTAAAAAAAATCTACTCAGCACATAAAATGAAGTGGGAAGAAGAAGCTGTCAACATCACACAAAAAAAGACATCAAAATGATAGCACTAAATTCATACCTATCCATAATTACCCTGAATGTAAATGGACTAAATGCACCAATAAGGAGACAGAGAGTGGCAGAATGGATTAAAAAACAAGATCTGTCTATATGCTGCCTACAACAGACACACCTTAGACTTAGAGACACAAAGTAAAACTCAAAGGATGGAAAAAATATATCAAGCAAACAACAATCAAAAAAGAGCAGGAGTGGCAATATTAATTTCTGAAAAAATAGGCTTTAAAGTTAAATCCATCAGAAAGGATAAGGAAGGACACTATATAATGATTAAAGGGACAATACACCAAGAAGATATAGCCATATTAAATATTTATGCACCCAGTGACAGGGCTGCAAGATACATAAAACAAACTCTATAAGCATCGAAAAGTGAGATAGACAGCTCTACGATAATAGGGGAGACTTCAACACATCACTTGCACTGAAGGACAGGACATCCAGAAAGAAGCTCAATAAAGACACGGAAGATCTCAATGCCACAGTCAACCTCGTAGACATATACAGAACACTCCACCCAACAGCAACCAACTATACTTTCTTTCCTAGTGCACATGGAACATTCTCTAGAATAGACCACATATTAGCTCATAAAGCAAGCCTTAAAAAAAAAAAACAGCAGAATACAAAACACTGAAATATTACAAAGCATCTTCTATGACGATAAGGCCATAAAAGTGAAAATCAATAACAGGAAAAGAAATCAAAGACTTGGAAACTAAAAATACCCTGCTCAAAAAAGACTGAATTACAGAAGACATTCAGGATGGAATAAAGAAATTCATAGAATCCAATGGGAATGAAAACTTCCTATCAGAACCTTTGGGACACAGCAAAAGTGGTGCTCAGAGGCCGATTTATACCAATAAATGCACATGCCAAAAAGAAGAAAGGGCCAAAATCAAAGAATTATCTGTACAACTTGAACCAATAGAAAGAGAGCAACAAAAGAAACCCACAGGCACCAGAAGAAAACAAATAATAAAAATTAGAGCTGAACTAAATGAAATAGAAAACAGAAAAACAACTGAAAGAATTAACAAGACCAAAAGCTGGTTTTTTGAAAAAATCAACAAAATTGATAAACCATTGGCCAAACTGACAAAAGAAAAACTGGGGAGGAAGCAAATAACCCGAATAAGAAATGAGATGGGCGATATTACAACAGACCCAACTGAAATTCAAAGAATCAGATTATTATGAAAACCTCTATTCAAACAAATTTGAAAACCTAGAAGAAATGGACGAATTCCTAGAAACACACTACCTACCTAAACTAACACAAAGAGAGGTAGAACAACTAAATATACCCATAACAAAAGAAGAGATTGAAAAGGTAATCAAAAAACTCCCAAACAAAAAAGCCCTGGTCCAGACAGCTTCACTGCAGAGTTCTACTGACCTTTCAGAGAAGACTTAACACCACTACTACTAAAGGTATTTCAGAGCATAGAAAAGGATGGAATACTACCAAACTCATTCTACGAAGCTACCATATCCCTGATACCAAAACGAGGTAAAAACACCACAAGAAAAGAAAATTATACACCTATATGCCTCATGGGTTTATGTCTCATGAATGTAGACGCAAAAATCCTCAACAAAATTCTAGCCAATAGAATTCAACAACTATCAAAAAAATAATTCACCATGACCAAGTGGGATTCATACCAGGTATGCAGGCATGGTTCAACATTAGAAAAACAATTAATGTAATCCACCACATAAATAAAACAAAAGACAAGAATCGCATGATTTTATCAATTGATGCAGAAAAGGCATTTGACAAAGTTCAACACTCATTCATGATAAAAACTCTCAGCAAAATAGGAATAGAAGGAAAATTTCTCAACATAATAAAGGGCATCTATACAAAGCCAACAGCCAACATCACTCTAAATGGAGAGAGCCTGAAAACATTTCCCCTGAGAATGGGAACCAGACAAGGATGCCCTTTATCACCACTTTTATTCAAAATTGTGCTGAAAGTCCTAGCCAGAGCAATTAGGCTACATAAAGAAATAAAGGGCATCCAGATTGGCAAGGAAGAAGTCAAAGCATCTCTATTTGCAGATGACATGATCTTATACACAGAAAACCCTAAGGAATCCTCAAGAAAACTACTGAAACTAATAGAAGAGTTCAGCAGAGTATCGGGATACAAGATAAACATACAAAAATCAGGTGGCTTCCTCTACACTAACAAAAAGGACATCGAAGAGGAAATCACCAAATCAATACCATTTACAGTAGCCCCCAAGAAGATAAAATACTTAGGAATAAATCTTACCAGAGATGTAAAAGACTTATACAAAGAAAACTACACTACACTTCTCCAAGAAACCAAAAGAGACTTACATAAGTGAAAGAACATACCTTGCTCGTGGATAGGAAGACTTAACATTATAAAAATGTCTATTCTACCAAAAGCGATCTATACATTTAATGAAATTCCAATCCAAATCCCAAGGACATTCTTTAATGAGATGGAGAAACAAATCGCCGATTTCATATGGAATGGAAAAAGGCCCCAGATAAATAAGACATTACTGAAAAAGAAGAACAATGTGGGAGGCCTTACTTTACCTGATTTTAGAACCTATTATACTGGGTTTTTATACCGCCACAGTAGTCAAAACAGCCTGGTACTGGTACAACAACAGAAACATGGACCAATGGAACAGAATTGCAAATCCAGACATAAATCCATCTACATATGAGCAGTTGATATTTGACAAAGGCCCCAAAACAGTTAAATGGGGAAAGGCAATCTTTTTAACAAATGGTGCTGGCATACCTGGATATCCATCTGCAAAAAAATGAAACAAGACCCATACCTCACTCCATGCACAAAAACTAACTCAAATTGGATCAAAGACCTAAATATAAAATCTAAAACGATAAAGATCATGGAAGTAAAAATAGGGACAACATTAGGAGCCCTAATACATCCCATCAACAGTACAGAAAACATTATAAAGAACGTAGAAGAAAAACTGGATAACTGGGAGCTCCTAAAAATCAAACACCTATGCTCATCCAAAGACTTCACCAAAACAGTAAAAAGACTACCTACAGACTGGGAAAAAGTTTTTAGCTATGACATTTCTGATCAGCGCCTGATCTCTAAAATCTACATGATACTGCAAAAACTCAACTGCAAAAAGACAAATAACCCAATTTAAAAATGGGCAAAAGATATGAAAAGACACTTCACTAAAGAAGACATTCAGGTAGCTAACAGATATATGAGGAAATGTTCACGATCATTAGCCATTAGAGAAATGCAGATCAAAACTACAATGAGATTTCATCTCACTCCAACAAGGCTGGCATTAATCCAAAAAACACAAAATAATAAATGTTGGAGAGGCTGTGGAGAGACTGGAACACTTCTACACTGCTGGTAGGAATGCCAAATGGTACAACCACTTTGGACATCGATTTGGCACTTTTTTAAAAAATTAGAAATAGAACTACCATACGGTCCAGCAATCCAACTCCTTGGAATATATCCTAGAGAAATAGGAGCCTTTACATGAACAGATATATGCACACCCATGTTCACTGCAGCACTGTTTACAAGAGCAAGAACATGGAAGCAACTAAAGTGCCCATCAATGGATGACTGGATAAATAAATCATGTACATTCACACAACGGAATACTAAAAAACCAGAACCAAACCCAGTGCCGTCGGGTCGATTCCAACTCATAGCGACCTTATAGGACAGAGTAGAACTGCCCCATAGAGTTTCCAAGGAGCGCCTGGCAGATTCGAACTGCCGACCCTTTGGTTAGCAGCCGTTCAACTTAACCACTACGCCACCAGGGTTTCCAATGGAATACTATGCATCAATAAAGAACAGAGAGGAATCTGTGAAACATTTCATAACATGGAGGAATCTGGAAGGCATTATGTTGAGTGAAATTAGTCAGGTGCAAAAGGCCAAATACTCTTTAAAACCACTATTATAAGAACTTGAGAAATAGTTTAAACTGAGAAGAAAACATTCTTTTGTGGTTACGAGAGGGGGGAGTGAGGGAGGGTGGGAGGGGGTATTCACTAACTAGATAGTAGATAAGAACTACTTTAGGTGAAGGGAAAGACAGTACACAATACAGGGGAGGTCAGCACAATTGGACTAAACCAAAAGCAAAGCAGTTTCCTGAATAAACTGAATGCTTCGAAGGCCAGTGTAGCAGGGGTAGGGGTCTGGGGACCGTGGTTTCAGGGGACATCTAAGTCAATTGGCATAATATAATCTATTAACAGAACATTCTGCATGCCACTTTGAAGAGTGGCGTCTGGGGTCTTAAATGCTACCAAGCAGCCATCTTAGATGCATCAATTGGTCTCAACCCACCTGGATCAAAGGAGAATGAAGAACACCAAGGACACAAGGTAATTACGAGCCCAAGAGACAGAAAGGGCCACATGAACCAGCGACTACATCATCCTGAGACCAGAAGAACTAGATGGTGCCCGGCCACAACCGATGACTGCCCTGACAGGGAGCACAACAGAGAACCCCTGAGGGAGCAGGAGAACAGTGGGATGCAGACACGAAATTCTCATAAAAGACCAGACTTAATGGTCTGACTGAGACTGGAAGGACCCCGGTGGTCATGGTCCCCAGACCTTTTGTTGGCCGAGGATAGGAACCATTCCCGAGGCCAACTCTTTAGACATGGATTGGACTGGACAATGGGTTGGAGAGGGATGCTGGTGAGGATTGAGCTTCTTGGATCAGGTGGACACTTGAGACTGTTGGCATCTCCTGCCTGGAGGGGAGATGAGAGGGTGGAGGGACTTAGATGCTGGCGAAATGGACATGAAAAGGGAGAGTGTGGGCTGTCTCACTGGGGGAGAGTAATTGGGGGTGTGTAGCAAGGTGTGGTTTTTGTGTGAGAGACTGACTTCACTCGTAAACTTTCACTTAACGCACAATAAAAATTATTTAAAAAAAAAAGATACAGATGCTCCAGTTGTTAGCTAAACCATATACAGAGAAGGCGGAGGAGCTGAGACCATCTCATTCCCAGAGAGATAAGGCAAACACAGGGGATGGTGCCGGGGTAAAGGGGAGGGTACAGCAGGTGATGGTAAAGAAAAGCCCAACTATGTTTCCAGCCAGGATAGACTTTTGATATATGAACTCACACAAAGACTATGCATTGTGAGAAATGAACACCGACTCAAAGATTCTGAGAGACAAAACAGCTTGTGGTTTCTCCTACAGAAATAAACATGAACCAAAAAAGTCAAAAATTTAGATGAAACTGCTAAAAATTATTATATTCTATGAAATACTATTTTTAATGAACTGAAACAGAGATTAGTCTACATTCAAGCTAGGATGGAAAAGTTCAACACAAAAAACAAACCATCATTAACAAGAGAAAGAGATCAGAATCCTAAAGAGTCTTTTCTGGCCACATAGTGAGTTCCCCAGTTCCTCTCCAATTATACAAGCTGTGTCTCAAGATTCTAGTTACACAATGTGTCTAGGCACCTCTTTAAGAGGGATATCCTGGATGAAGGAAAGTACAAACAACTTATAGCTTTCAGTGACTTTTACCTAAACTATGATGGATATAAGAAAAAGAGCCTTTGCCTGCCAGAAAATTTAGACAGTGTTAAGTTTGTTTAAATG
The DNA here is from genome assembly GCF_024166365.1 of Elephas maximus indicus. Lineage (NCBI taxonomy): Eukaryota > Metazoa > Chordata > Mammalia > Proboscidea > Elephantidae > Elephas > Elephas maximus. The sequence continues at coordinate 113,858,478 of NC_064846.1, read as the reverse complement.
AATACAGAATTTCTAAAATGTGTCTTACCTTTATCTGTGAGAACTTCTGGACATTTACTGGGGAAACCCGGGGTTGCAAAACAACTGGAGGCCCAAGGCCATGTACAGGCAAAACAGTGGACTGACCTTGAGCCAAAGGCAAAATCTGGGGCTGAGTCAGCTTTGGCTGCTTCTGCAACTGTTAAATAAGGACATAAAAAGATTACAGATAACCCCTTCCATTCACAGTATATGCAATGATTATATATTTAAAAAAATAACATTCCTCCTCACCCCTGTAATTTGCTGGTAATGTTCTCCTACCTGTGGAGGCGGATAAATCTGCCCTGGAACATTTATTTCAGCCTGTAGGATGTTAGAAACCATTTGAGAGCCCATCATCTGGTCTGAAGAATAAGTTATACTGGGCTGACTTGAAGTATCTAAATGCATAACTGATCCAGCTCCTGCCTCAGACAAATTGTCACCTATAATAAAGAAAATAAGCAATAGGTAGAAGAAAAAACTTGAAACACAATGTCCAAGTGGCATACGCACACAAACACACACCCACCGCCATCAAGTCAATTCCAACTCACAGCAACCCTACAGGACACAGTAGAACCCATAGGGTTTCCCAGTCAGTAAATCTCTATGGAAGCAGACTGCCACATCTTTTTCCCGCGGAGCAGCTGGTGTGTTCGAACTGCCAACCTTTTAGTTAGCAGCTGAGCATTTTAACCACTGTGCCACCACCAGGGCTCCTATCCAAATGGCATAGGTAATGGTAAATTTTTTTAATTGTTTCTTTATTCTGACAACCCGAGACAACTTTAAATGAAAGATGTACAGAATTAATCAAAAACCATCACGTACAATCTTCATCAAGCAATGAAATGCTAACATTGTGGTAAGACTGAAATTTTCTAAGTAAAGCAAACCTAAACACAAAGAAACACATAAAGATCAACTCCATTTGCTGGCCATTTCATGTATATCCCTAACTAATCTACATTTGGCATTTAGATTTCAGTAAAATATAAGTTTTTCATGTTCTCTTTCTCCTAGAACCTGGTTAGAAAATAATATTGTTTTTATAGAACAATTAGTTATCTCTATGAAAATACTGTGTTCCTCTGGAGGAAAGAATGCATTACAACAGAGAAACTGGAGGAACTGTGTTATTTTTATACTTGAGGCTAAAAAAATGGGTCTTAAAAGTCTAGAAAACCCTTTCATGAGGGATAAATTGCATCTTTAGTTCAAAATTTTCTTTCTTAAATGGTTTATGTTAGACTCTTAAAAAGGGCTAAGAAGGTCATTTTACTTGTTCCCTGAACAAAACTAGATGTTAGATTATAAGCTGTAACTCAACTAGCCCCTTGAAAAAGTCATTTAGAACAGTTTCTTAATTTTAAAATAAGGAAGCTAGTTGGCCTGGTTCCAGGATTTTGTAAAAAGATTGACAGAATGATAAATAACAATACTGAAAAATATAAAAGCAGTACTTAAAGACATGAGAATATACATTTGTTTGTTTTTATAGATTACAACTATGTTACCTGTAACAGAGGAGCAATGCTGCTGTGGCTTTCTTTGTAGAAGCTGCTGTCGAACATGCTGATCAACTTCAGTTTCTTCACATTCAGACCCAGTTGGTTGAGCAGCAACAGCAGGTAAAGCTGTGTTCTGGTGCTGAGGGAGCACATTCCCCACAGACTTGCACTGGGAATCCCTGCGTTCTTCCAAACAGCCAGCTGGCTTCTTCTCCCTTGTCTTCTTTATCAGGGTCACGCGGTCTCTAATGGACTTAGCAACAGCTTTGGAATCACTTTCATGGAAGAAACCAGACTTGACCTACAAACAGAACATAATAAGCAAAGTACTTCTTTAATATTTAAGATTTTAACATTTTTTTTTACTAGCAGAATTATTTTATGCCTCAAAATTCCTAATGCTATTATATAACAGCTAATTTGTTTCCATATTCTTTCTTACTCAAAGATATAAATAAATGCCAGAGTCTTCAATCAGTATAAAGAAAAACACTATTACTAAGCATTATTGAAATAATTCTGATATAAACAAAAACCTCAATATTTCAGTATATGCAGCCTATTATAGGTAATTTTTTTCTATCATTAAGTTTTGTGAAAGATTTAAAAAGTATCCTCATTCAGCAACATTAAGTGCCTACAATGTTCCCGGTAATGAACACCAGAACATATAGGTAAATAAGTTAGTCCCTTGTCTCATAAGAAGCCCTGGTGGCACAGTTGTTAAAGCACTCAATTGCTAACTGAAAGGTCGGCAGTTGAAATCACCAGCAGCTCCGCAGGAGTAAGATGTAGCAATCAGCCTCCATAAATATTTACAGCCCTGGAAACCCTATGAAACAGTTCTACTCTGTCCTATAGGGTCACTATGAGTCGGAATCTACTTGACGGCAGTGTGTTTGGTTTTTGGCTTTCTTGTCTCATATGACCTCACAATCTGGCAGTGTGAGACAAAACTTAACTTACAGTGACATAAGAGGTAGGAATGAGTTGCTACAAAGGCTCTAAAGAATAAGCACATGCCTCTCTAGTGAAAGTAGAGAAGGTGTCACAGAGGAGGGTAAATTCTGACGTGGATCTTAAAGCAAAAAAGGAACTTGCAGGCTACTGGGGGAAGTGTAGATGAAATTTCAAATGGGGGTCAACATCCTAAGCAGAAGGAAGTATGTTCACAGCAAAGCACATCTGACTAGGTATTACAGAGTCGAGGGTTCTGCCTTGTTTCAGAGGAACAGAGCTGAGTAAGAGAAAAGACAACCTGAGGTACCATGGTATATTATTCTCAGTTCTACAACCTGCTTTTTAAAGCAAGTCTTGGAGTTCTACCAATACTGGGAAATTTCATGGTAGTTGAAAGATGATTAAAATGTTAGATGGAGTAGATATGTATACTAATTTCACCCCCTCACCAAACTTCAAAATAAAAACTATACTAAATGGATTTCTAAAGTTATAAACCCACGAGGGCAGGGAGAATAGAATAAAGGCAATAGCAACATTTTGGAATATGGAAAACAAATGGATAAGTAATAACTAACTTAACAGAACTGAAAAAGCTGAATCTGAAACTGGCGGTAGGGAAAACAGAGGATCATTTGCATTTACACTGAAAAATACTCAAAAGGCACAGGAACTGGCAATATAGTACCAGGTACTTCCAGAATTGAAGATAAAGGCATGCACACACACACACAAAAATTGGCTAACATAAAGAAGACTAAGTAAAAGGGTTTTGAGAAGCAGTTATATATTTAGGTCCCTGACCCCTACCCTCCATTCCACACCATTGGGTGACTGCTTCTCCCTTATCCCAGAAGTCTGGAGCTTTGTTCTCTGGAGAGGAAAAAAGAGAGGATCTCTGGAATACGGAGCACCAAGCACAGTTCAAGATATGGATACGATGTCAAAAACAAGAAGATTAAGGTAGAGCCAAGATGGCGGAATAGTCAAGAGGCTTCCTGTGTTCCCTCTTACAACAAAGTCCCAAAAAAAACAAGTGACTCAACTATATATGTCAACCTACAAGCTCTGAACATCAAAGACAAAGTTGAGGAGTCAGATTGAACAGTAGGGGGTGACAGACACAGTTCAGAAACAGCGAAGAAGTGCCGGACCTGAGCTAGCCAGCACCCTGCACGCTGGATCGGCTGGCACACGAGGGCTGAAGGAAGCAGCAGGGCTCAGGATGTGGGTTACCGTGTCAGGAGAAACCCAGTGGCAGCGCAGAGTCTGCATAAGCCCAGAAAGCCAGGGGGAAGTGGCACTGAATCTTTGAAACTTAAGTACAAGCTAACCTACTACACAAGATCAAAATAACCTTTTTCCCTCTGGGACTTCTGTAACAGAGAAGTGCCTCTTTTCCCTTCACCTGTCCCCTCCCTGCTCTGCTCTGGTGCTGGTCCAGAGGTGATCAGTGGTTGCCACATTCCCCAGGCCGTGTGACCTGTCATGCCCAAGCCAGTCTCCTGGTTTTGGGGAGGAAACAAACGAACAAAAAAAGAAACCGCCAGCTCCCCTTAGCTAGGTGTTCAGGACTAACTGCACCCAAACTAGTCTCCCAGCTTTAAAAAATCACCACAACCCCCTAAGCTGGGAACTCAGAGCGGGCACTGCCCCTATACCTAGGAACAAGCACAATGGGTCCATGAGCTTCAAATGCCTCTCGCCCCTGCCTAAAGCTGTGTGAGCCCATTCAACACCAAAGGCCCTCATTAGCATAGTACAGCAGGGTATATACCTGAAGCCTATTTTCAACTGTAACACATAAGAGGAGAGAGGCAAATTTGTGACATTAGACACTGCCCTGCCCATTAAGCAGAGTCTTCACCCACCCACATCATGGGCCTGAGGACTGGCAGCTTCACCCAATCTACCTAGCCACCCACGACAGGAATCTGAGAATGAGTAGTGCCTTGCAGTCCTTACAGCCAATAGCACTGGCTGCCCAAAATCCAGCTACAAAACTTACCCACCTACATGCTCTAAAAAAAAAAATAGAGGACAGAAATATGCCTTTCAACTAGGCACTAGGGGGCAACTGTCAGCCCCCTACCTTGCTCACCACATAACCCCCTACTGCAGCCAGATACCTTTGCCTGCTCCAATCACCCCTACATAGCCCTGCCCATCTAGGACTGTAGGTGAGAGCCTGCACTACACACTCGGTGACCAATGACCTGGACACCTGAGCCGAATCCACAAAAGAAAAGTAAACGGAATCCTGGGCTCATACACCTAGTAGCAGTTCTAACCACCAGGTGACAGAATGTGAGAGCTTCAAAGACGCCTATATCCGAAGTAGCTCACATGCCCACCCTGTCCGGACATACCAAAACAAAACAAAAAGCTAGGACACACTAAGCAAACTTATAATAAATAAACATAATAACTTATTGATGGCTCAGAGACGAGAGTCAATATGAAATCACATTAAGAGGCAGAACACAATGGCTTTAGCAAGCTCCCAAAACAAAGAACTAGGAAACCTCCTGGAGGAAGAAAAGGTCTTGGAGTTACTGGAGGTAGAATTCAAAAGATTAATATACAGAGATCAATAAGGAGATAAGGCAAAACTCAGACCAAGCCAATGAACACAAAGACAAAGCAATAGAGGAATTTAGGTAAGCACACACATATATATATATATATATATATATATATATATATATATATATACACACGATCAGAATGACAAATTTAACAGGCTGCTAAAATTCATAGGGAGACAGCAAATAAAAACCCAAAAGAGATTAACAGTAAAATTTCAGAATTAGACAACTCAATAAATGTTGTAGGGAGGAGAACTGAGGCAATGGAAGTCAGAATTAGTAAGATTGAAGATAAAGCACTTGACACCAGTTTATTTGAGGAAAAATGAGATAAAAGAATTAAAAAAAATTAAGAAACCCTAAGAATTATGTGGGACTCTATCAAGAATAACCTACGAGTGATTGGAATACCAGGATGGGGGTGGGGAGGAGTAAGAGAGAATAGAGAGAATTATTGAAGATTTGTTGGCAGAAAACTTCCCTGATATCATGAAAGATGAGAAGGTATTTATCCAGACTAAGCTCTAACTACTCAGCAGAAACCATGCAGGCAAGAAGGTAACAGGATGACATATATAAAGCCTTAAAGGAAAAAAATTGCCAGCCAAGAATTATATATCCAACAAAACTGTCTCTTAAATATGAAGGGCATTTCCAAATAAACAGAAGTTTAGGGAATTTGTAAAAATCAAACCAAAATTACAAGAAATAACAAAGGGACTCCTCTGCCTAAAGAACCAATAACATCAGGTAACACCTCAAGACTAGAACACAGGACAGGACAACCAGATATCAACCCAGACAGGGAAGTCACAAAAATAAGTCAAAGCTAAAACACTGAAAATAGGGGAACAGATTGTCAATATGTAAAAGATGAAAACACTGAAACAAAAAAGAGTTATTAAATACTGTAGTCATAGATCTTTCATATGGAGAGGAAGCTAAGGTAGTATCAAGAAATAAAAGATGGGTTTACACTGAGAAAAACAGATGTAAATTTTAAGGTAACCACAAAGGAAACTAACAAACCTACACATCAAAATAAAAAAGAAGAAAAACATAAACGCTCAGCAAATACAAAATCAATAACAATGAAAAACACAAAAAGAAAATACATAAAGAAAAATGACTCAGCACAGAAAATTAAGTGAAACAAAGAAACTGTCAATACCACAAAAAAAAAATACATCAAAATGACAGCACGAAAATCACACCTATAAAAAATTACACTGAAAATAAATAGACTAAATGCACTAATAGAGAGTGGAAGAATGGATAAGAAAACATGATCCCTCTCTATGTGGAAAAACATACCATGCTCATGGATAGAAACACTCAACATTGTGAAAATGTCAGTTCTACCCAAAGTGATCTACAAATACAATGCGATCCCAATCCAAATTCCAATGACATTTTTTAACAAGATGTAGAAAAAAATCATCAACTTCCTAGGGAAAGGGAAGAGGTCCCAGATAAGTAAAGAATTACTGAAGAAGAAGAACAAAGTGGGAGGCCTCACACTACCTGATCTTAGAATCTATTATACTGCCACGGTAGTCAAAACAGCCTGGTACTCGCACAACAACATATACATAGACCAATGGAACAGAAATGAGAATCCAGACATAAATCCATCCACATATGAGCAGCTGATATTTGACAAAGGCCCAAAGTCCATTAATTGGGGAAAAGACAGTCTCTTTAACAAACAGTGCTAGCATAACTGGATATCCATCTGCAAAAAAATGAAACTAGACCCATACCTCACACCATGCACAAAAACTAACTCGAAATGGATCAAAGACCTAAATATAAAATCTAAAACAATAAAGATCATGGAAGAAAAATAGGGACAATGCTAGGAACCCTAACACATGACATAAACAGAATATAAGCTAACATAACTAACAATACACTAACAGCAGAAGAGAAACTAGATAACTGGGAGCTCCTAAAAATCAAACACTTATGCTCATCAAAGTCTTCACCAAAAGAGTAAAAAGAGAACCTACAGACTGGGAAAAAATTTTTGGCTATGACACATCGGATTAGGGTCTAATCTCTAAAATCCACAAGTTACTGCAACACCTCAACAACAAAAAGAGAACCCAATTAAAAAGTGGGCAAGGTATATGAACAGACACTTCACCACTCCAAGAAGACATTCAGGCGGCTAACAGATACATGAGGAAATGTTCACGATCATTAGCCATCAGAGAAATGCAAATCAAAACTACAATGAGGTACCATTTCACCCCAACAAGGCTCATATTAATGAAAAAAACACAAAATAATAAATGCTGTAGAGGTGTGCAGAGACTGAAACACTTATCCACTGCTGCTGGGAATGTAAAATGGTACATTTGGAAAATGATCTGGCGCTTCCTAAAAAAGCTAGAAATAGAAGCACCATAAGATCCAGCAATACCACTCCTTGGAATACACCCTAGAGAAATAAGAACCATAACACAAATTGATATACATACACCCATGATCATTGCAGCACTGTTCATGATAGCAAAAAGATGGAAACAACCTAAGTGCCCATCAACGGATGAATGGATAAACAAATTATGGCACATACACACCATGGAATACTATGCAATGATAAATCAGCAAAATATCTCACAACATGGATGAATCTGGAGGGTATTATGCCGACTGAAATCAGTCAGTCACAAAAGGACAAATATTATATGAGACCGCTATTACAAGAATCCAAGAAAAGGTTTAAACACAGACAACAGCATTCTTTGATGGTTATGAGGGTATGGAGGGAGGGAGAGGGGAATTCACTAACTAGATAGTAGGTAAGAATCATCTTAGGTGAAGGAAGAACAATACACAATACAAGGGAAGTCAGCACAACCAGGCTAACCCAAAAGCTAAGAAGTTTCCTGAACACAATGAAACACTTCAAGGGACAGAGTAGCTGGTGCTGGGGTCTGAGGACCATGGTTTTGGGGGACATCTCGGCTAACCGGCATAACAAAGTTTATTAAGAACATGTTCTGCATCCCACTTTGGTGAGTGGTGTCTGGGGTCTTAAAAGCCTTCCATCAGCCATCCAAGATGCATCAACTGGTGCCAACCCACTTGGAGCAAAGGAGAATGAAGAACACCAAAGACACAAGGAAAATATTAGCCCAAGAGACAAAAGGGCCACATAAACCAGAGACTCCATCGGCCTGAGACTAGAAGAACTAGATGGTGTCCGGCTACCGCCAATAACTGACCAGACAGGGAACACAACAGAGAGTGCCTGACGGAGCAGGAGAAAGTGTGGAACAGAACTCAAATTCTCATAAAAAGACCAGACTTAATGGTCTGACTGAGACTGGAGGAACCCCTGAAGCCATCGCCCCCAGATGCTCTGTTAACCCAAACTAAAACCATTATCGAAGCCCATTCTTCAGACAAAGAATAGACTGGACTATAAAACATAGATAATACTTGTGAGGAGTGTGCCTCTTAGTTCAAGCAGATACACGAGACCAAATGGGCAGCTCCTGTCCAGAGGCAGGAAGCAACAGGAGCTGGTTGAATGGACACGGGATACCCAGGGTGGAAAGGGGGAGTGTGCTGTCACATTACAGGGATTGCAAACTAATGTCACCTAACAATATGTATATAAATTTTTATATGAGAAATTAACTTGAGCTGTCAACTTTCACCTAAGCACAATAAAAAAGAAAAAAAAAGATTAAGTGACCATATGCACACTGAATGTCAAATGCAGAAATCCCCAGGTCTCTTCCTTTATTTGGCTACCAGAATACTGGTAACCAGATTCTTATCCTCCAGAGAAGAGATTGAAAGATGCTTCTCTGGGGACTCTGGCCAACCCAAGAAGAAAGAGCTAAAGATACTGATATCAGAGGTTCCCCAGTTAACAGCCCACCAAGATACCCTAAAGTAGAGGTCAAAGTTCACAACTCCTATGCAAGCAATCACAGCATTCAATTAGCTTGTTACTCCCTGTGATAGGTAGAATTATGGCCTCCCAAAGATGTCCCACCCTGGACCTATGAATATGGTGAGGTATCACTGCCATTATTGTGTAATGCTACAGGGCACAGCTGACCGTAAGACAGGGAGATTATTCAGGTGAGCCTGATCTAATCACACGAGCCCTTAAAACCAAAGAACTTTTATCAGCAGTCAGCGAAAAAGGAAGTCAGAGAGCCACAGCACTAGAAAGATTCAAAATGCCATTGCTGGTTTTGAAGATGAGGCAGGAGCACATGCTAAGATTGAAGAGCAGCCTCTAGTAGCTGAGATTAACCCCCAACCAACAAGACAGGAACCTCAGTCTTACAACCACATGGAACTGAATTCTGCCAACACCCTAAATGAGCCTGGAAGTATATTCTTCTCCAGAGCCTCTGGATAGATGTCCAAGCTAGGTGGCACCTTGATTTCAGCCTTTTGGTAATGTTCTATATTTCTTAACAAAGGTAATGTTTTATTATTCTTTGTACTGTGTGTACAAATTTAATATACTCTTCTGTAGAGATACATTTCAAAATAACAATTTAAATAAAAGGAGAAAACGAGAGGAAAGAAAACAATGAAAAGTGGAATCAACCCTGATACTAGAAAGGGAGGGAAGGGAAATGTGATAGTGGTAGGATTCACTTACCATTTCATACGCTACTTCCTCAGGTGTATCTGTTTCTAAGTTGAAACTGAATTCAATAGCTTCATTGTCTTTGTGCTTGCCTTTCAATTTTTTAGGGTCTTCAACCCAGAGTCTTAAAGCCAAGGATGAATTTAAACAATCATCTTCCTCTGCTAACTCCACTCTCAGTCCTGTATCCTCAGCAAAAAATGCGTGATTTAGCAGATCCCTGATAGACAACCTAATAAACAAAATATATACCTCATGACCAATTTTGCTAGTCATAAGCAAGATATAAAATTGTCACTATTTAATTAGTAAAAATTAACTACATCAAAGTAACAATCTTATTTTAAAATTTCTATGAATTAAAGTATTAATCTGACTCATTATAAAACCAAATCTTATATTCATTTTATTACTAGGGATGCAAAGGAGTCCCAACTAGCATACATACATAGTGATCTTAATTAAAGATTAATCATTACCAGTAACACATCTATATACCAAAGTTTAACATACATAAAAGTATGCCTATAGAGAATTAGAGAAGTAGTATAATACATGCTACATAGATTGCTATTGTCTGTCTCCTACTCTCCCTGTCCTTGTGGGTTTATAACTTAAAAAATCCATTTACTATAGTTTTTATTTTAGAGTTTAGGGAGAGGGTGAAATTACTATATATAGGTACTCCATCTAACATTCTAATCATCTTTCAACTACCATGAAATTTCCCAAGACATGCTTTAAAAAGCAGGTTGTAGGACTGAGAATGATATACCATGGTACCTCTTCAAGTTGTATTCTCTGTTAACTTCCCTAATCTACCAGCTCAAGCTACTCAAACTCAAACACTAGATTCTTGGCAAAGGAAACTAAAAATGCTCCCAGATATATAAACTCTAAAGTCAATTAAAAATTAAAACTCTTTAATGAATGTTATAAATAGAAGTCATTGACTCTATTAAAAATAATCCAGTCAGTGTACCTCACTCTTTAGAAAAGGCCACCGGTGAAGCTAATGAGATTTCAGCAAAGTCCAGTGGATTTCTCAAAGCACTTAAACCTGTTTTTAGGCCAGAAGTATATACACACTGGACACAACCCTAACCTAATATTAGGGGTTAACCATCTCTGAAGAGAAACAAAGAACATGGGTTCAAACAGTTCTTTCGCAAGGTGGTACAGTTAATTTCCATTTCTTTGACCAACTTTTAAAACAGATACATAATATCTAAGCTATCAATAGTACAGGCCAGGGAAAGCTAAAACTGACATATTCCATAATGTCTAGACAGAATGCCTCTCCAGTACTATTTAAAATAGATAAAGCATATTGACAGCACGGTATCGCACACGCTAAGGATTTTCAGCCCTCAACATTTTTAATGATCAAGAGACAAACTGCTAAGACAGTATTATAAGAATAAGCATACTCCATCGAATTATTAGCTTAAGGCTAAGGTGAGATGAGTTTAAGATGCCACAAATAAGCCCTGTGCCTCCCAATAAAAATTTTGCCTAAGTATTCTTACTGTAGAATAATGATAATGATAGCAGCAGAAGCCACTGTTTTATTGAATATTTAGTATACACAGTTACCCTAAGTTTGAGTTTAGATTTGAATGCTGGTCTGACTTTGAAGCCTGTGCTCTTACCAATACACTAATATGCCATGAATCCTTTTGAATATTCCAATGTTCTTTGATACAGATAATAATTAAAATACTATCCAAATGGCAATCAGAATCCAAACTTATTACTTCAGTACAGTACTTTTAACCTCACTTAAAAACATACCTAGATGCAGCCTGTTGGTATAAATGCTAAGAATGTTCTGTGATAAAGCTATAATTAAACAAGCCTTATTTTAGTTGCTTTATACAGTCTCAGATATGCAACACTAAGCCTACATAGAAAACTAATAAGAATGGGGGACAGTTAATGAAATGTGGGTGGAAGTAATTTCTATAAAGGACATATATAAATCAAAACATTAACCTACCAATGTCTGTCAGCTACTGTTCAATTCTCAAATTAAAGCTAACACTAAAGGGAGTTGACTGTAAGAAAACAGAATTGTGATACAAATAAATTCAGAATAATCTTTCTAAAACAAAAATGTCCTTAACACCTCTACCATTATCATGACACAAGGACATATGATCAAATAAAAATATCTGGTAGTCTGATGGTTAAAATCAAAAAAAAAAACTGTTATTAAAAAGCATTTAAGAACATACCTGAAAGTGGCATATTATGCGGAAGCTCTTTACTATCAACTGTTAGAAGCAAGTTAACCTGTGAGGGCCCAATGACAAACTGATATATGAAGGTGATGAAAGTTTGTCACAACACACATACAAATACAACCCAAATGATGGTTCAAGAAAAGTTCAGCACATGATGTCAAAGTCTAAAATGGCAAACAACATTGACTGATACACTTCATTCTATACAATATGATTTGGCTCCCACTCAAGAGCCATACCCAGCATGATTGAAAGGTCAGAAAATGTCCCAGTGCAATATAAGAGAAAAATATATCCATCAGGTATACCGTTTTGCAACATTTGTACCCACCTTTCAGATTTGTTCTGACGAATACATCCTTCAATAATTTCTTTCACTTCAGGATCAGTGACTTTATTAAAACTTGCTGGTTTTATGCCCTAGGAGAAAAAAAAAATGGTTTCTAGCCACAAATTAAATAATTCAAAGCCTGAGTCAACTTCATATTTATTAAACATTATTTTTACTATTAAATCGTATTCCAGTTTTCAATGAGAGAAATACAAGTCTAACAACTATTTTGACAAGGATTGTGTCTTACGTCTATAAATAACAGTGTAAAACTGGAAACAAACTAAATCTCTAATAATAAAGAGAAACTGACATAAAATAATATTATTTACATATAGGATACTAATCGGCAAAAATTGAAAACATCGTCAATGTATTTAATGACATGGAAAATTTTTCATAATTTAACACTAAGAAGGGAAAAAAGTAGAATTCCAACTTTTACATAAGCTTAACACTCAATTAGCAAAATATAATAAGTATTTTGGAAAATCAGAAAAAAAATTAAGGTCATTAAAAATATTTCTAAGACAAGGCAGGGCCAAGATGGTGGAATAGACATGCTTCTGGTGAACCCTCTTACAACAAAGACCCCAAGAAACAAGTGAAACGAGTATATTTATGACAAGCTAGGAGCCCTGAACATCAAAGGCAAAGTCAGAAAATGAACTGAATGGCAGGGGGAGGAAGAGACGGTTTGGAAGCAGAGAGGAGAACCGGACCTACATCACCAGGAGCCATCAGGTACCATCCCAGGAGCAGCTGCGGCAGGCTGATACTAGTGTTCAGCCACAGTTTTCTCAGGGAGAAGCAGCCAGCCATACAGTCTACTCACAACTCCGGAACCAGAGAAGAACAGTGCTCTTGGCGAAGCTAAGTACTTCCGTATATTTTACCACACCCCCCGCCCTCAAGCCAGTTTCAGCGGCTGTTAATTTCCATGGGCTGAGATAGGCCCTGTTGAGCACTTAGAGCCATCCTCCGGGCCCTGGGGAAGGACTAAGGAAGGAATAAACTCGTAAGTGTGAGAAAAGATAATATGCCAGCTCCACTAACCGGGAGAGCTCAAGACAGAAACGGTTCCTGTCCAAGCATAAGAAGTCCGTGGACTTTGAGTACCTTTCCCCTCTGCATGGATGTGTAATTTCTATAAAGGACATATATAAATGAAAACATAAACCTATCAATACCTGTCAGCAACTGTCCAATTCTCAAATTAAAGCTAACACTAAAGGGGTTGACGATAAGAAAACAGAATTGTGATACAAATAAATTCAGAATAATCTTTCTAAAACAAAAATAGCCTTATCACCTTTACCATTATCATAACACAAGGACGTATGATCAAATAAAAATATCTGCTAGTCTGATGGTTAAAATTAAAAACAAAACCAAAACTGTTATTAAAAAGGATTTAAGAACATACCTGAAAGTGGCATATTATGCGGAAGCTCTTTACTATCAACTGTTAGAAGCAAGTTAACCTGTGAGGGCCCAATGACAAACTGATATATGAAGGTGATGAAAGTTTGTCACAACACACATACAAATACAACCCAAATGATGGTTCAAGAAAAGTTCAGCACATGATGTCAAAGTCTAAAATGGCAAACAACATTGACTGATACACTTCATTCTATACAATATGACTTGGCTCCCACTCAAGAGCCATACCCAGAAAGTCTGAAAGGTCAGAAGATGACCCAGTGCAATATAAGAGAAAAATATATCCATCAGGTATATCGTTTTGTTACATTTGTACCCATCTTTCAGATTTGTTCTGATGAATACATCCTTCCAGGAGGGAGACCTGGGTTCAATTCCTATCTAGTGCATCTCATGCATAGCCACCATTTAGGAAAATCAAAACAAAGCAAGAAGCTACGATACAGTAAGCAAGCATAAAATAAACTAATACAATAACTTACAGATGGCTTGGACACAACAGTCAATATCAAGTCACAAAGAAATAGATGATGATCACTTCTACAAGCTCTCAAAACAATGATTCAAGGAATCTTCTGAAAGAAAGTGCCTTCCTGGAATTACCAGATGCAAAACACAAAAGATGAATACACACAACCCTTCAAGCCATCAGAAAGGAAATCAGGCAATACTCAGAACAAGCCAAGGAACACACAGATAAAATAAAGCAGCTGAAGAAACTAAAAATGTTATTCAGGAATGTAATCAAAAATTTAATAAGCTGGAAAAATCCCAGACAGACAGCAATCAGAAATTCAGAAGATTTACAATGAAATTACAGAAGTAGACCAAATCTGGTTTTTTGAAAAAATTAACAAAATTGGTAACCATCAGCCAAAATGAAAAAAGAAAAACAGTAGAGGAAACAAGTAACCCAAATAAGAAATGAGATGGGCGATGCTACGACACACCCAACTGAAATTAAAAGAATCATATCTGATTACTACAAAAAATTTTACTCTAACAAGTTTGAAAACATAGAAGAAATGGATGAATTCCTAGAAACACACTACCTACCTTAACTAACATAAACAAAGCTAGAACAACTAAACAAAACAACATAACAAAAGAAGAGTCTGAAAAGGTAATCAAAAAACTCCCAACAAAAAAAAAGCCCTGGCCTGGACAGCTTCATTGCAGAGTTCTACCAAACTTTCAGAAAACAGCTAATACCACTATTACTAAAGGTATTTCAGAGCATAGAAAAGGAGAGAATACTCCCAAACTCATTCTAAGAAGCCAGCATACACCTGATACCAAAATCAGGTAAAGATACCTAAAGTTTTATATCCCTCATGAACTCAGATACAAAAATCCTCAACAAAATTCTAGCCAATGGAATTCAACAACATATGAAAAAAATAATTCACCATGACCAAGTGGGACTTATACCAGGTATGCAGGCATGGTTCAACATAAGAAAAATAATTTATGTAATCCATCATATAAATAAAACAAAAGAGAAGAATCACATGATTTTATGAATTTCTGCAGAAAAAGCATTTGACAAAGTTCAACACCCCTTCATGATAAAAACTCTCAGCACAACAGGAATAGAAGGAAAATTCCTCAACATAATAAAGGGCATTTATACAAAGCCAATAGCCAACATCATCCTAAATGGAGAGAGTCTGAAAGCATTCCCCTTGAGATCGGGAACCAGACAAGGATGCCCTTTATCACCACTCTTATTCAACATTGTGTTGTAGGTCCTAGAAAGACCACTTAAGCTAGATAAAGAAATAAAAGGCATCCAGATTGTCAAGGAAGAAGTGAAAGTATCTATTTCTATTTGCAGATGACATGATCTTATATTCAGAAAACCCTAACAAATCCTCAAGAAAACTACTGAAACTAATAGAAGAGTTCAGCAGAGAATCAGGATACAAGATAAACATACAAAAATCAGTTAGATTCCTCTACACCAACAAAAAGACCACTAAACAGGAAATCACCAAATCAATACCACTTACAGTAGCCCCCAAGAAGATAAAATACTTAGGAATAAATCTTATCAGAGATGTAAAAGACTTATACAAAGAAAACTACACAACACTTCTGCAAGAAACCAAGAGACCTACGTAACTGGAAAAACATAACTTGCTCATGGATAGAAAGATTTAACATTGTAAAAATACGTATTTACCAAAAGCCACCTACAGATTTAATGCAATTCCAAACCAAATTCCAACAACATTCTTTAAGGAGATGCAGAAACAAATCACCAACTTCATATGGAAAGGAAAGAGGCCCCAGATAAGTAAAGTATTACTGAAAAAGAAGAACAAAGTGGGAGGCCGCACTTCACCTGATTTTAGAACCTGTTATACCTCTACAGTAGTCAAAACAGCCTGGTACTGGTACCATAATAGACCAATGGAACAGAATTGAGAATCCAGACAGAAATCCATCCACATATGAGCAGATGATATTTGACAAAGGCCCAAAGTCAGTTAAATGGGGAAAAGATAATCTGTTTAACACATGGTACTGACATAACTGGATATCTATCTGCAAAAAAATGAAACAAGACCCATAACTTACACCATACACAAAAACAAGCTCAAAATGGATCAAAGACCTAAATATAATCTAAAACGATAAAGTTCATGGAAGAAAACATAGGGACAACGTTAGGAGCCCTAATACATGCCATCAACAGTACACAAAACATTAATAACAACGCAGAAGAAAAACTAGATAACTGGAAGCTCCAAAAAATCAAACACCTATGCTCATCCAAAGACTTCACCAAAAGAGTAAAAAGATAACCTATGGACTGGGAAAAAGTTTTTAGCTATGACATTCCCGATTGGCACCCGATCTCTAAAATCTATATGATACTGCAAAAAGACAAATAACCCAATTAAAAAATGGGCTAAAGATAGGAACAGACACTTCACTAAACAAGACATTCAGGTAGCTAACAGACACATGAGGAAATGCTCACAATCATTAGCCATTACAGAAATGCAAATCAAACCTACAATGAGATTCCATCTCACCCGAACAAGGCTGGCATTAATCCAAAAAACACAAAATAGTCAATGTTGGAGAGGTTGTGGAGAGACTGGAACACTTATACACTGCTGGTGGGAATGTAAAATGGTACAACCCCTTTGGAAATCAATTTGGCACTTCCTTAAAAACCTAGAATAGAACTACCATACCATCCAGCAATCCCACTCCTTGGAGTATATCCTACAGAAATAAGAGCCTTTACATGAACAGATATATGCACACCCATGTTCAATGCAGCACTGTTTAAAATAGCAAAAAGATGGAAGCAACCAAGGTGCCCATCAATGGAAAAAAAATGGACTAACGGATAAATAAATGTTCACACAATGGAATGCTACGCACCAATAAGGAACAGTGATGAATCTGTGAAACATTTCATAACATGGAGGAATCTGGAAGGCATTATGCTGAGTGAAATTAGTCAGTTGCAAAAGGGCAAATACTGTATAAGACCACTATTATAAGAACTGTAGAAATAGTTTAAACAGAGAAGAAAATACTCTTTGATTACAAGAGTGGGGAGGGAAGGAAGGAGGGAGAGGGGTATTCACTAATTAGATAGTAGATAAGAACTACTTAGGTGAAGGGAAAGACAACACAAAGTACAGGAGAGGTCACCACAACTGGACTAAACCAAAAGCAGTTTCCTGAATAAACTGAATGCTTCAAAGGCCAGCGTAGCAGAGCAGAGGTTTGGGGGCCAAGGTTTCAGGGGATATCTAAGTCAATTGGCATAATAAAATCTTTTAAGAAAACATTCTGTATACCACTTTGGTGAATGGCATCTGGGGTCTTAAATGCTACCAAGCAGCCATCTAAGATGCATCAATAGGTCTCAACCCACCTGGAGTAAAGGAGAATGAATAACACCAAAGACACAAGGTAATTATGAGCTCAAGAGACAGAAAGGGCCACATAAACCAGAGACTACATCAGCCTGAGACCAAAAGAAGTAGAAGGTGCCCGGCTACTACCAATGACTGCCCTGACAGGGAACACAACAGAGAACCCGAGGGAGCAGGAGAGCAGTGGGGTGCAGACCCCAAATTCTCATAAAAAAGACCAGACTTAATGGTCTCACTGAGACTAGAATGACCCCAGTGGTCATGGTTCCCAGACCTTCTGTTAGCCCAAGACAGGAACCATTCCCAAAGCCAACTCTTCAGACAGGGATTGGACTGGACAATGGGATAGAAAAAGATGCTGGTGAAAATGAGCTTCCTGGATCAAGTATACACTTGAGACTATGTTGGCATCTCCTAGCTGAAGGGGAGATGAGAGGGCAGAGGGTGTCAGAAGCTGGCGGAATGGACATGAAAAGAGAAAGTGGAGGGAAGCAGCAGGCTGTCTCATTAAGGGGAGCGCAATCAGGACTATATGGCAAGGTGTATATAAATTTTTGTACGAGAGACTGGATTTGTAAACTTTCACTTAAAGCACAATAAAAATTTTTAAATATATTTACATATTTTTGAAAACTCCAAATAAGGGGTTTATCTCACACATTCCAAATCAACATATATGTATGTGTTTGTTTCTGTATATACTTTCAAGTAATCTATATTATTTTCATCCTTAAGCAATACTAAAATATTGAACTTCAAGTTAATTTTCAGGTTCTAGGAATTCAGTAACATATAAATGAAGTCCAGACAATTTTCAAAAGTCCCGTGATAACTGTATTAGCTGCTAGAATCTACTTATTTTACATTCTATTATCCTTTTTTTCCATCAACTTTAGATTTAAAAGAATCCAAGGAAGATCACTGCAGTCAGTATTGTTCACAATAGTAGAAAGATGGAAATACAACCTAGATGTCCATCAACAGATGAATGGATAAACTATGGTGTATATACACACAATGGAGTCTAACACAATGATAAAGAATAATGATGAATCTGCGAAGCATCTCGTAACATGGATGAATCTAGAGGGCATTACGCTGAGTGAAATAAGTCAATCACAAAAGGACAAATATTGTATGAGACCACTACTGTAAAAACTCATGAAAAGGTTTACACACAAAAAGAATCTTTGATGGTTACAAGGGAGGGGAGGAGTGGGGATGGGAAAACACTAAATAGACAATTGATAAGTGGTAACTTTGGTGAAGGGTAAGATAGTACATAATTCTGGGGAAGCCAGCACAACTTGTAGAAGCCAAGGTCATGGAAGCTCCATAGACACATCCAAACTCCCTGAGGGACTGAATTGCTGGGTTGAGGGCTGTGGGGGCCATGATCTTGGGGATCATCTAGCTCAATTGGCATAACATCATTTATAAAGAAAATGTTCTACATTCTACTTTGGTGAGTAGCATCTTGGATCTTAAAAGCCTGTGAGTGGCCACCGAAGAATACTCCACTGGTCTCACCCCTTAGGAAACAAGGAAGAATTAAAAAAAACTAAACATGCAAGGGAAAGATTAGTCCCAAGGACTGATGGACCACAACTACCATGGCCTCCACCAGACTGAGTCCAGTACAGCTATATGGTGCCCAGCTACCACCACTGACTGCTCCCACAGGGATCACAATAGAGAGTCCCGGACAGAGCTGAAGAAAAATGTAGAACAAGACTTTAACTCACAAAAAATGCCAGACTTACTGGCCTGACAGAGACTGGAGAAACCCCGAGAGTACGGCCCCAGGACAATCTTCTAGCTCAGTAATGAAGTCACTCCCAAGGTTTACCCCTCAGCCAAAGATTAGACAGGCCCATAAAACAAAATGAGACTAAAGGGGCACAGCAGCTCAGGGGCAAGGACTAGAAGGCAGAGGGGACAGAAAGCTGGTAATCGGGAACCCAAGGTCAAGAAGGGAGAGTGTTGACATGTCATGGGATTGTTAACAAATGTCATAAAACTGTATGTATACAGTTTAATGAGAAATTAGTTCTGTAAACCTTCATATAAAGTACAATTTAAAAAAAAAATCATTGCATTCATTTAATAGAAAATTCCAAATAAAGGCCGCAACAGAAAGGTATAATAGTAAGAATAACTATCATAGAATGTCGCAATCTGAGCTCTAGTTCTGGATCTGTCATACTACCTCACAGGACCCAGGATCAGAAAGCCTAGTTTTATACACTAGATAAATCTGGTGAGATGAGTTAATTTGGACCCCAAATTCAAGAAGATTTTGGATGGAAACCAGAATTGTAATATGGCATTTGTGTGATTTAATAACAAGGTCATCATTCAAAAAACGGAACTATAATATTTTATTTATTGCAGAAAAAACCCTCTTTAGCCTTTCCACTGATCTCTAACCATTCCCCAATGCTAGGTAATTATTGCCTTTCTCTACTTCTAGGTAAAAGTTACTGAGGAGCTGTAACATACAAAATCAAGTACAAACTCCTTTTCTATTTGTGACCCTCCGAAGTATGGACTCAAACTTTTTAGCCTTATCTGTTTTATCAGCTCTTTGTTATGGAAAATTTCAAATAAACTCAAATGTATTGAGAAAAGTGTATAATGAACCCCCATTAACATCACCAGATTCAACAACAATCAACATTTTGTCAACCTTGTTTCAGCTGTCTCCTCCCAAACCTTTTTTTAACCTGAAATATTTTAAAGCCAATTCTATGCATCATATCATTTCAACCACAAATTCACCAGTTTGCAACCCTAACAGATAAGGGTCTTTTTTTTTTTAAAAAAAGTCATGTAATTACTTCACCCAAAATGATTACCAGTAATTCCTTAATAACCCAAAAACCCAGTGCCATCGAGTCGATTGCGACTCATTGTGACCCTATACGACAGAGTAGAACTGCCCCATAGAGTTTCCAAGAAGTACCTGGTGGATTTGAACTGCCGACTAGCCGTAGCACTTAACTACTACGCCACCAGGGTTTCCAATTCCTTAATATCATCTAAAATTCAGTGCACATTCAAATTTTGCAAATTGTCTCAATGATGTCTTTTCAGTTAGTTTATTCAAATCGAGATGCAAATAAGGTCCATACATTATACGTGGTTGGTAAGTCTCTTGCAAAGGCACCCTGGAGCTGGCTCATACCATCTCGCCAGAGCCAGCTATTAAATTTTCAGGAATTTTGCAGGGCAATTATTAAACAGTCATTATAAAAAAATATTCAGGTAAATGATACTAAAAGCTACCATTTTTTAAAACATGCTGTATGCCATATATTTTAACCTTCATATCCCTACAAGACGGACATTATCTCTAGTTTACAAATAATGAGACTGAGAATCAGAGGTTGTGACTTGCCCAAGTTCACACAGCTACTGATTGATATTGGAAGGTTTTGACCCCCAGTATGACTCCAAAGGTTTATTCAGGGAAACAGCAAGAAATAAGACTAAAATCCAGAATGTGAGACATTCCATAGGACAAAATGACCTCGTTTCTCCAACAAATAATTTCATGAAATATAAAGAGAAGGAGGGCTGTTATAAAAGCAAATTAGGAGTAGTGTTAAGTGTGTAAATATTTAACAAATGACTTTCTGAAAAAAGAAAAAGCTCTTGATTTCGAGTGCTTGCTGATTTCCATCGTGGAAATGCTCTCACCATGACTGATTTCAAGTAGCCAGTGTGATTTCACTAAATGTATAGTTGGGAAGAGATGCACAGTGGCACTCATTGTACAGTACATCCACCATACAAATACAATAGATGTAAATAACCTCAAGAGCATAAAATAGATACTAGTAAAATGTACTAAAATAATTGGGAGGGATGAGTTTTCAGTATTTATTACCTTATCTTTTAATATAATATTATTTATAACTGAATAAATTATATATTACATATAATAAGTTATACATATTAAAAAAAAAACCCAGTGCCGCTGAGTCGATTCCGACTCATAGCGACCCTATAGGACAGAGTAGAACTGCCCCACAGAGTTTCCAAGGAGCACCTGGCGGATTCGAACTGCCGACCCTTTGGTTAGCAGCCTAATTATATTTTTTACAGGCGGACATACAGTTATACCAGCACCATTTGTTAAGAAGACTGTCTTTTTCCCATTTAACGGACTTTGGCCCTTTGTCAAGTACCAGCTGCTCATAGATGGATGAATTTATGTCTGGGTTCTCAATTTGTTCCACTGGTCTATGTGTCTGTTGTACCAGTGCCAGGCTGTTTTGACTACCATGGCTGTATAAATAGGTTCTAAAAACAGGTAGTGTGAAGCCTTCCACATTGTTCCTCTTCAATAATGCTTTACTTATCCAGGGCCTCTTCCCTTTCCATATAAAGTTGGTGATGTGTTTCTCCATCTCATTAAATAATGCTGTTGGAACCTGGATCAGGATTGCATTGTATCTGTAGGATTGCATTGTATCTGTAGAACATTTTGGGTAGTATTGACATTTTCATAACGTTGAGTACTCCTATCCACGAGTATGGTATGTTTTTTCCATTTATGTTGGTCTTCTTTGGTTTCATGCAGTAGTTTTATAGTTTTCTTTGTATAGGTCTTCTACATCCCTGGTTAGTTTTATTCCTAAGTACTTGATCTTCTTGGGGGCTATTGTAAATGGTATTGATTTGGCAATTTTCTTCCCAAAGTTCTCTTTGTTGGTGTAGAGGAATCCAACTGGTTTGTATCCTGCTACTTTGCAGAATCCTTCTGAGTTCCAGCAGATTTGTTGTGGATTCTTTGGGGTTTTCTGTGTATAAGATCATATCATCTGCAAATACGGGTAGTTTAACCTCTTTCTTACCAATTGGAATGCCCTTTATTTCTTTTTCTTGCCTTATTGTTCTAGTTAGGACTTCCAACATGACGTTGAGTAAGAGTGGTGCTAACGGGCATCTTTGTCTGGTTCCCAATCTCAAGGGGAATGCTTTCAGAATCTCTCCATTTAGGATGATATTGGCTGTTGCCTTTGTACAAATGCCCTTTATAATGTTGAGGAATTTCTCTTCTATGCCTACTTTGCTGAGAGTTTTTAATCAGGAATGGGTGTTGGCTTTTGTCAAATGCCTCTTCTGTGTCAACTGAGATGATCATATGATTCTTTTATTGTGGATTGTGGTGGATTAGGTGAATTGATTTCTAATGTTAAACCATCCCTGCACACCAGGTCGTGCAGTGGTTAAGAACTCAGGTGCTAACCAAAAGGTCAGGAGTTTGAATCTATCAGAAGATTTTTGGAACCCTGTCCTATAGGGTCGCTACGAGTCAGAATCAACTTGACAGCAACGACTTCGGTTTTTTTGTTTTTCTTTTCTGGTATCTTTATTGAGTTTCTTTCTTGATGTTCTGTTCTTCTCCAAATGGGGTGTACTGAAGTCTCCTACTATTGTTGTAGAACTATTTCTCTTTTCAATGCTGTTACAGTTTATGTATTTTGGAGCCCTGTCATTAGGTACATAAATATTATGGTTATGTCTTCCAGGTGTATTAACCCTTTAATCATCATATAATGTCCTCTCTTATCCTTTATGGTGGATTGTACTTCAAAGTCTATTTTATCAGAGATTAATATTGCCACTCCTGTTTTTTCATTATTTTTTGTTTGATATATTTTTTTCCATCCTTTTAGTTTATGTCTTTGTGCTAAGGTGTGTCTCTTGTAGATAGTACATACATGGATCGAATTTTTTTTTATCCATTCTGGCACTCTGTCTCTTTACTGGTGCATTTAGGTCATTTACATTCAGTGTAATTATTGATAGGCATGAGTTTATGCTTTCATTTTGTTGTGTTTTGTGTGTGTGTGTGTGTGGTTTTGACAGTTTCTTTGTTCGGCTTAATTTTCTGTGCTGAGTTCTTTTCGTTTACCAATTTTCTTTTCATTTCTTTCATTACTGTTGATTTTGTCTTTGCTGAGTCTTTATGTTTTTCTTTTTTATTTTGGTGGGTAGGCTTCTTAGCTTCCTTTGTGGTTACCTTGAAATCTATCTTTATTTTTCTAAGTTTAAACTAGTCTTTTATTTCTTGATAGCGCATTGACTTCCTCTCCATATAGAAGTTCTATGACTACACCATTTATTCCCTCTTTTTTGTCTTTACAGTGTTATCATTTACATATTCACATCTCTGGGTCCCTGTTGTCAGTCTTTTTGCTTTCTTTTATTTTTGAGAATTCTGTATCTGCGTTGGTATCTGGTTCATCTTTCCGATGTCCTAGTCTTGGATTGTTGTCTGATGTTGCTGGTTCTCTAACCAGAGAATTCCCTTTAATATTACAATTTTGGCTTGGTTTTACATATTCCCTTAATTTGTGTTTATATGGAAATGACCTAATATTGTCATTGTATTTGAGATACAATTTTGCTAGACATATAACTCTTGGCTGGCAATTTTTTCTATCAAGGCTTTATATATATCATCCCATTGCCTTCTTGCCTGCATGGTTTCTGCTGACTAATCAGAGCTTAGTCTTATTGGTTTCCCTGTATAGGTGACTTTTCATCTATCCCTAAATGCTTTCAGGATTCTTTGTCTTTGGTTTTGGCAAGTTTGATTATGCTATGTCCTGGTGACTTTCTTTTGGGACCTGCTCTTTATGGGGTTTGTTGAGCTCTTGGATAGGTATCTTCTTGTCCTTCATGATATTAAGGAAGTTTTCTGCCACAAATCATCAACAATTCTTTCTGTGTTATTAAGGAAGTTTTCTGCCACCAAATCTTCAACAATTCTCTCTGTGTTTTCTGTTATTCCTCCCCCACCTCCCATTATGGAACTCCTATCACTTGTAGGTCTTCCCTCTTGATAGTATCCCCACATAATTCTCAGGCTTTTTTCTTTTTTTTTTCTGACTTTTCCTCAAACAAATTGGTGTCAAGGGATTTATCTTCAATCTCACTAATTTGGACTTACATTGTCTCACTTCTGCTCCTATGACCTTCTATTGAGTTATCTAATTCTGAAATTTTACTGTTAATCACTTGGATTTCCAGTTGATGTTTTTGTATGGTTTCTAGTAGCCTATTTATTCTGTTGTTTTATTCTTGTATTGTCTTCCTGAATTCTTCTATTGATTTGTCTGTGTGTTCCTTGGTTTTGTCTGTGTTTTCCCAATCTCCTTCTTGATCACTTGGAGAGCTCTGTACATGAGCCTTTTGAATTCTTTATCAGGTAGTTCCATTGCTTTATCTTCCTCCAGAAGGTTTTCTGGCTCTTTATTTTGGTTGCTTGCTGGAGCCATACTGTCCTGCTTCTTTAGGTGATTTTGATATTGACTGCTGTAACTGAGGCATCGAGAAGTTATTATATTTATTTATTTATCATATATTTGTTTGGAGCCCTGGTAGTGCAGTGGTTAAGAGCTCAGCTGCTATGTCCTAAATTTTTGTTTTGTCTTGATATATCCAAGTAGGCTGGGTGTGTGTGCTACACTGGTCATTAATCTAGCCATGCTGAAGCTCTCACCTCCTATCTCCTGGTAGGCAGAGCAGCTACTAGGTGTGTGAGCCCAGGATTCTATCCACTGTTCTTGTGCTGCTGCTGAGGATGTAGGTGGCGTTTTTGTGAGGTGAGGTATCTGTCCTGCTGGTTATCTGGCAGTGGGTGCATGGGGTGTTCTCCCTGGTCATTGGGTTGGGTGTTGTGTTACACTCCACCACTTGCCAGATGATCAGGGTGAAGGTGCCCAGGTCACTGGTCACTGAGTGTGGTGTGGGGACTCTCACCTACAGTCCTGGGCAGGCAGGGCTGTGTGGGTGTGTTCAGAGCAGGCACAGATCTCTGGTGGCAGTGGGCCATCAGCTGTCCCTGGGTGCCCGGATAGAGGGTGTGCCCCGTCCACTAGAATGCATAGTGGGGGGGAGGGGTAGTGTAGCCCCTCCTTGGGTGCCTGCTGTCATTGGCTGGAGGAATTGGGGGGCACCACTTGATCTCAGGCCCCGATATGGACGGCCGGATGGAGTGAATGGTACTGCCGACAGACCCTCAGGCTCCTGGTGTAGGTAGTTAAGGCCCCTTTTTAGGGGGTGGGGCAGTGTCAAATGGCACAGATCTGCAGCTACCACTTGCTGCTGCAGGTGAAAATAGGCTTCAACTGGGAACTCTGCCGGCCTTATGCCAACAATGTACAGGCTGTGCCAACTCGACCAGCAAGGCACTGGTGCTAGTGATTAGAGGGGGTGGAAGGCACTGCAATCACATGGAACCCCTGTGCCAGTGGCTGGGTGAAGGGGTAGGCACCTCTGGATCAGGGCTGTGAGTTCCCAGCTTAGGGGGCATGGTGGTGTTGAATGCCACAGGACTGGCGTTGGAGCAGCGAGGGTGATGGGAGGGGGAAGGGAGTGATCCTCGGCCCATGTAGTCCTGGTGCAGTGGACAGGTACTGTGGTACGTGTGGTGGGTTGGCAGCATTCACTTAACTTTCGCAGGTCTGGTGAGTTGCTCCTGCTTAGCTGCACGAGATGGAGTGCTGCTGCTTATCTCAATATGTCCTCACTGTGCAGGTCCAGCTAGCAGGACACCGACGATCCAGTGGTTCATAATTCCTCTTTTCTGCTGTTTTTGAATCGTCTCTCCTTCCACCTGTCACTCAGTCCGAGTCTTCATCTTTGTCTTTGATGCTTAGGGTTCCTAGATTGTCTTATATATCTGATTCACTTGTTTTTTTGGGTCTTTGTTGTAAAACGGATGACATGAAGTGTCTGACTATTCTGCCATCTTGGCCCTACCTCCCTGATGAACTACATTTTGAATATCCCTTCAGGATCAGGCTTTCAAAACTGGAAGTAACCTTCAAAACCAATTAGCCCAATCTGTAATATTTAGCTCTGAAAAAATAAGATCCACCTAATAAATATCTAAAACTTCTTTACAAGTGTATATGGATGATATACCTGTATATTTTCCCAAATATAGAACATTTTACATAACCTCAACAGAGTATAGGTTATACAAGTCTTGTGTCATTACAATTAAAGCATGTTTCTTAACCATTATATTAAATTTAATACTGCTATACAGAAGTAAACCAAAATTAGCTTGAGTAAGCTGACTTTACCTTTAACAGCATGTACAGAAATTTATGTTAATTAAAAAAAATAAAGTTATACCTACGCTAGTTACTTTACGGTATATTTGAGCTGCATTCTGGCACTCAGAATACGGGTACTCTGAAGTAGCCATTTCCAGCATACACATTCCAAAAGCATAGACATCTACAGATTCATCATAGTGTTCTTCATACATCTCTGGGGCCATAAACTCAGGAGTTCCTACAAAATAACACCACAATCACATTTTTATTAAAGAGAAAAATGGATCCACCAAGAGCACATTCCCTTTACCATAAGGGTTACCTGAGTTAATTTCTGCTACTAAAAGCAAATTTATAAATATAAAATTTAACACTTGTTATATCTATATAAAGCACTTACAGTATTTCCTAACTTTCCTTACTGTTACTTACAAATTGAAATGCTCGAGATTACTAAAATATTTCTTTTTAGCTATTCAGATTTTTTCAAGTTAAATTACTAAACCATCTTCTTAAGTCCTCAGAAACTTTCGATAATCTTAAATATATTATCCCACAAAAAAAAATACACTAGGTATCTCTGAAATAAGTCAATATAAAATAGATATTTCAAAGCAAATTCACATTCTAGGCCAAACCAAACCCACTGTCATCAAGTCAATTCCAACTCATAGTGACCCTACAGGACGGAGTAGAATTGCCTCCATTGGGTTTCCAAGGCTGTAAATCTTTATGGAAGCAGACTGACACATCTTTCTCCAGTGGAGCAAGTGGTGGGTTCAAACCATAGACCTTTTGGTTAGCAGCAGAGTGCTTTAACCGCTGTGCCAAAAGGGCTCCTTATTCTAGGCCAGGGGCCAGCAAATATTCTCTGTTAAGGACCAGGGAGTAAATATTTTAAGCGTTGCTTTGGTCTCTGAAACAACTACTCAACTCTGCCATTGTAGGGCAAAAGCAGCCATCCTGAAAAAAACCATTGTCGTCGAGTCAATTCCAACTCATAGCAATCCTATAGGACAGAGTGGAACTGCCCCAGAGTTTCCAAGGAGCACCTGGTGGAT
Source organism: Elephas maximus indicus (assembly GCF_024166365.1). NCBI lineage: Eukaryota > Metazoa > Chordata > Mammalia > Proboscidea > Elephantidae > Elephas > Elephas maximus. Next base: position 113,830,690 of record NC_064846.1, on the reverse strand, counting down.
TTGAACTGCCAACCTTTTGGTAAAGCAGCCATAGACAATATGTAAGATAATGGGTGTGGCTGTTTTCCAATAAAACTTTATTTACAAAAACAGGTTTGAGACCTAATCCCTCTTCTAGACCTATAGATTTGAGACCTAATCCCTCTTCTAGACCTTAGAATTGACAAATATCTCTTCACCCAAACAATAAATTATAAAATATTAATCACCAATAACGCTCTTAGCAAATGATGTACGCATTAAGGTGGCTAGTCCTAGATCACCAATCTTCACAGATCCAGTGGGTCCCGTGATGAAAATATTGTCACACTTTAGATCCCGGTGAATAATAGGAGGAGTCCTAGTGTGCAAGAACTGCAACCCCTTTAAAATTTGCCTGCACCAGCTCCTTAAGACCTTTGGTTTCATGACTTTGAATCGTTTTAAGTACCTACACAAAGAAACAAAAAGCACAGATAAATGAACTTATACCTACCTTACTGTACAAGCACTATTAGGGTAAATCACAAAAGTTAGCTGATATTTCATATACTACAATTGCAATTACTGAGTTATTTCCTATTTTCTCTTATGGCAAAAAGTTTTTTTTTTAATTTAAGTCCTCATTCTTAGACAAGACATCCTACCAAGTTTAACATTTTTAATTCCAAACAGGAATTAAAAGTAGTCCTTGGCTTACGACGTATTCAAGTTACGATGAACCGCACTTACGACCATCAGTATATCTGGAACATTGCAGCTTCCTGAGGGGAAGTTACGGGCAAATGCGTGCAGTGGATATGTGAACATGCTCCAAGCATTTGATGAGATTAATATGATAGAAGAGATCAGTGAAAAAATCGTCCATATGGCAAAAACACTGAATTTAGAACTTAATATCGCCGAGGTGAAACAGCTCACAGATTATGAAGAAGGGGGACTGACAGATCAGGACTTAATGCATTTTGAAAAGAAAAGGAATGCTGAGAAAGAAAGAAATAATGAGGAAGAAGAAGAAGAAGAGAAGTTGTCATAAATTTTTATAGTTGCTTGAAAAACATGGACACAAACACTGATCGCTTTGCTAAAATCAATAGGCAGATTCAGGAAGAAATGAGATGTTACCATGAAATATCAACAGAAAAAGAAAAGGACCATACAGACAATTCTCACTAATTTTCTGACTAGAAACACCATTTCCAGGGATAATCCAGATGATCCAGAACTTTCCACAAGTGAAGTTATTACTGCAAGTGACAAAACGTCAACATCTTCCAACTCTTCTTCAATGTCAGAGTAAATTTTAATGATTTGTGTATTTTTTTTATGTATGCATTCAAATACATCTAAGTTTATATGTAATGTTTCCAACCCACAAAGACAAATAAAGATCAGATTTATAAAGATATTGATAATAAAAGGCAAGAATGAAAAACTAAAAAGAAAAAAATGAGGTATTTGACTTACGTCAGAACTGACTCACGATAGAGTCACAGGAACAGAACTCCATCGTAAGTCAGGAACACCTATGTTCTAATCGGAGTGGCCTTTTACTGAATGGCAGCACAGTTCTAAAAAGAAAAGCCTTCTCTATTCCATAACAATTGCTTATATACAATCATCTCTGGTTTTAGCTATGTAAAATTTTAGTGCAAAGATGCTAGAAAACATAAAATGCATGTCTCATAATTAATATTTACAAATAAGTGATGAAACCACCAAATGAAAAATATTAGCTAAAAAAAAAACAACTATAATTACATAAATACGTGAACTAGGACAACTCCCCAACCTTTCCTTATCTTTTCCAAAATGGCACTACATTATCTCCACATCATTTCCAATTCTAAAATTTCATGACATCCCACAAATATTAATTTTCCAACACTATATAACAAACATTACTAACATTCTTTTTTTTTACCTGCATAGTCACTAGATTCAGATTCTACAAATTCTTTAATCAAATAATGTTATCTTACAAACTCTTATGACTCCTGAAATTATTTCAGAATCAAACTCCACTGGCACTATCAGAGTCTACTTACGTCTTTAAGGTTCCTGATGTCATTAGTTCAGTCACTAGTACAATACATTTCTTTCCTTTTAATACAGACTCCCAGGAATCATAAAATCGAACTATATTGGGATGCTGTAAACCCTTTAACATCTCTGCTTCTTCTTTGAACCTTTGCTGCTCAGCTTTGGTTAACTTCCGATCCTGAAATGGAGAATCAAGTTCCAAATTAAAGTCATAGAAATTCTCATGCACATTCCTAAAATGACTCAAAAGAGTGAATTTTTGATTTATTACTGCCTGTCAGTTCTTTTTTTAAGACCTATATAGCCACTGATCTCACACAGCAATACAGCAGTTGTTACATTTCATACCTATATTATAAATCCACTTGCATAATAAATCAATACCTTGAAAAAGAGTATCTCAAAATGAATTGTGAAAAAGTAATACTCAAAACAGGTAAGAAATTTTCTCTAAGACAGTCCTGAGTTTCCACATCTAAAGGATCTACAAAGTCAAGGCAGAAATAATTGAAAGTTAGACACCCAGACAATAACCCTGATTAAATTTCTGAATTGCCAAAACAAAAGTGCTCCAGGTGTCCAGAAAAAAACTCAGCATACCAATCACTGAAAGAAATTCAAATAGGCATTGAACCTGCAGTCTGGTACACTAAATTCTAGAAGTTAAAGGAGCAATGTTCACAGAATTCTGAGGGAGGACTGTGACCCTAAATTCTGAACCCAGACAAGCAACTGACCAAGCTTCTAAGGGAAAAATATGCACATTTCTACACAGTAAGTACAAAGAAAGTATACCACCACACATCCATTCTTAAAATATTATTCAAAGAACTTCCATAAAAATTTGGTAGAATAAAGTAGTTAAAAAGGTGTGGCATACAATAAACATCAGTAAGAAATTTCCAATAAATCTTACTTAAGAGTTGAGCCTAAGTAATTGTTGTTAATGTAGTTGATAAAAATGAATTTTGTAAACATTATTTAAAATAGAAGATACACAATGCAAAAAGCACAGTGTGAAATAAAAATGCTATAGTCCAGCTTCTCCAATTATTTGCTTAGCATATAGATTGAATAAGTATGGTGAAAGGATACAACCCTGACACACACCTTTCCTGACTTTAAACCACTCAGTATCCCCTTGTTCTACTTAAAGGACTGCCACTTGGTCTAAGTACAAGTTCCTCATGAGCACAATTAAGTGTTCTGGAATTCCCATTCTTCACAATGTTATCCACAATTTGTTATGATCCATACAGTTAAATGCCGTTGCATAGTCAATAAAACAGAAGTAAACATCTTTCTGGTATTCTCTGCTTTCAGCCAGGATCCATCTGACATGAGCAATGATATCACTTATTCTGAATCCATCCTGAATTTCTGGCAGTTCCCTGTTGATGTACTACTGCAACCACTTTTGAATGATCTTCAGCAAAATTTTATTTGTGTGATATTAATACTATTGTTCAATAATTTCTACATTCTGTTGAATCACCTTTCTTTGGAATGGGTACAAATATGGATCTCTTCCAGTTGGCTGGCCAGCTAGCTGTCTTTCAAATTTCTTGGCATACACAAGTGAGCACTTCCAACACTGCATCCATTTGTTGAAACATCTCAATCAGTATTCCATCAATTCCTGAAGCCCTGTTTTTTCCCAGCGCCTGGACCTCTTCCTTCAGTACCATCAGTGCTTAATCAAATGCTACCTCCTGACACGGCTGAATGTTGACTAATTCTTTTTGGTATAGTGACTTTGTGTATTCCTTCCATCTTCTTTTGATGCTTCCTGTGTTGTTTAATATTTTCCCTGTGGAATTCTTCATAGTTGCAACTCGAAGCTTGAATTTTTTCTTCAGTTCTTTCAGCTTGAGAATGCCGAGCATCTTCTTCCCGTTTGCTTTTCTATTCCCAGGTCTTTGCACATTTTTTCCCCTCATTATTATTTTGTTTTTTATTGTGCTTTAAGTGAAAGTTTACAAATCAAGTCAGTCTCTCATATAAAAATTTATATACACCTTGCTATGTACTCCTAGTAGCTCTCCCCCAATGAGACTGCACACTCCTTCTCTCCACCTTGTATTTCGTGTGTCCATTCAGCCAGTTTCTGTTCCCCTCTGCCTTCTCATTTCGCTTCCAGACAGGAGCTGCCCACACAGTGTCATGTGTCTCCTTGATCCAAGAAGCTCACTCTCACCACTGTCGTTTTCTATCCCATAGTCCAGTCCAATCCCTGTCTGAAGAGTTGGCTTTGGGAATGGTTCCTGTCTTGGGCTAACAGAAGGTCTGGGGACCATGACCTCTGGGGTCCTTCTAGTCTCAGTCAGACCATTAAGTCTCGTCTTTTTATGAGAGTTTGAGCTCTGCATCCCACTGCTCTCCTGCTCCTTCAGGGGTCCTCTGTTATGTTCCCTGTCAGGGCAGTCATCGGCTGTAGCCGGGCACTATCTAGTTCTTCTGTTCTCAGGGTGATGTAATCTCTGATTTATGCGGCCCTTTCTGTCTCTTAGGCCCATAATTACCTTGTGTCTTTGGTGTTCTTCATTTTCGTTTGCTCCAGGTGGGTTGAGACCAATTGATGCATCTTAGATGGCTGCTTGCTAGCATTTAAGACCCCAGACGCCACTCTCCAAAGTGGGATGCAGAATGTTTTCTTAATAGATTTTATTATGCCAATTAACCTAGATGTCCCCTGAAACCATGGTTCCCAAACCCCCACCCCTGCTACGCTGGCCTTCGAAGCATTCGGTTTATTCCATTCCTGTCTTTTGAATGACCTCTTGATTTCTGCATGTATGATGGATGTCGTCCCACATTCGTCTGGTCTTTGGTCATTAGTGTTAAATGTGTCAAATCTGTTCTTTAGATGATCTCTAAATTCAGGTGGGATATACTCAAGGTCATATTTGGCTGTCATGGATTTGTTCTAATTTTCTTCAATTTCAACCTCAACTTGCATATGAGCAATTAATGGTGTGTTCCACAGTCAGCGTCTGGCCTTGTTCTGACTCTGATATTGAGCTGTTTCTTTCCACAGATTTAGTTGATTTGATTCCTCTGTGTTCCATCTGGTGAGGTCCATGTGTACAGTTGCCATTTATGTTGTTGAAAAAACGTATTTGCAGTAAAGAAGTCATTGGTCTTGCAAGATTCTATCATGCTGTCTCCAGTGTCGTTTCTATCACCAAGGCTGTATTTTCCAACAATCAATCCCTTCTTCGTTTCCAACTTTTGTATTACAAAAGCCAGTAATTATCAATGCATCCTGATTGTGTGTTTTATCAATTTCAGACTGCATAAGTTTTTTAAAATCTTCAATTTCATGATAAAAATATTTTTTATGACATTCAAGAGAGCAGAGGAAACAGAAACTTCATAGAGGCAAAAGAAAACACTTCCATTGATGTGTTTTTTCTGGGAAGCCTTCGTAATAACCCTAGGAACAGAAGCACACTGGAGCACTGGTGATTTCCTTTTTTTTTTTTTTAACTTTATTCACATCATTTCTTGATGTGTGTAAGGATATTCAATGCTGCATTGCTTGTAACTGTGAAAAAATTAGAACCAAAACGTCATTAATGATGTTTATTATATTCCAGGCACGATTCTAAAAGCTTTATATATATTAACACATTTAATCCACACAACAAAGAGCCCTAGTGGTGTAATGGTTAAGTGCTTGACTGCTAACTGAAAGGCTGGTGGTTCAAACCCACCCAGTGGTTCCACAGGATAAAAGACCTGGCAATCTGCTCCCATAAAGATTTCAACCTAGGAAATCCTATGGAGCATTTCTACACCGTCATATAGGGTCACCATGAGTCAGAATCAACTGGACAGCACACAACAACAACAATTCCTACAACAACACGTTGAGATAGGCACCACTACTATCATCACCATTTCACAAATAAAGAAACTGAGGTTAAGAAGGTGAAGTAATTTGTCCAGGATCAAACGGGTCACAGTATGCCAAACTTATTAATAACCAAATAACAGTTAAAAGAATGAGCTAGATATACATGTACTAATGTGGATAGATTGCTAAGTCATACTGTTGAGTAACAAAAGCAATCTGAACAAAGTATGTACAATGTGACACTTTGTACATAAAAAGAATCATCCTGAACAATACCATATTTTCTACAGGTACATTTTCTACTATACATTTAAATGTCATAGAAAAAAAACAGACAGATACACAAATAACTGTACTTATCTCTGGAAAAGTAGGTGAAGACTGGCATGTAAGAGTCCTCCTCTGATTGACAACCATTTGGCATGTCCCACAGTCATTCAACAATATATTCTACTTTACTGAATACGTATTATATAAATACCTAAATCTTAGTCTCCTATGACCTTATTTTTATTTAACTTTTTAATCCACCTGGAATTCATTTCTGTACATGCAATACTATCTTCTAGATTGTTCTCAGTTCTGCTAGCAACATTTCATAAACTATTTTTTCCCACTGACTTGAAGAACATGTTTGTTGTATTTCTACGTATACTGGGTTCTGCTTTTGTTCCGCTGATCTATTTGTCCATTCCTGTCAGTTACCATACTGTCTATGGTTCCAGTACGTTAATAATCGGTAAGGCAAGTCGCTTTCCTATTCTTCATTATTTTCTTGGCTATTCTCATCTATTTATTCCACACAAACATTAAGATCATTTTTTCCAATTATGATAATGAAAGATCTATTGGACTCCTAATTGGAATTATATTAAATGTACATATTAATTTGGAGAAAGCAGTTATCTAAAAGCCATTTAAGAACACGGTATGTATCTTTCCATTTGTCCAGAGCTTCAATAACATTTTTTTCGGGGATGTGAGGGGGAACTGATTACTTTTAATTACTTTACTAAGTAGTATTACATCATAGGAGCCTTGGTGGTGCAATGGTTAAGCGCTTGTCTGCTAATCGAAAGGTCTGTGGTTCAAACCCATCAGCCGCTCTGTGGTAGAAAAAACCTGACAATCTGTTCCCAGAACAATTATAGCCTAGTATTTATTCTACACACACACAAAAGACTACAGCCTAGGAAACCCTACAGGACAGTTCTACTCTGTCCTATAGGGTTGCTATGAGTCAGAATCAACTTGATGGCACACAAGAACAATATTACATCATATGGACTATCATAGTCCATTTATTCATTCCCCAGATGAGGGATATTTGGATGGTTTCCAGCTTTTGTCAGTTACAAATAAAGCTGCTATAAACTTCCATGTACAGATTTTTGTGGGAACAGAGGTTTTCATTTATCTTAGGCAAATACCTCAGAGTGGGATTGAAGGATCATGTGGTAACTGTGTGTTTTACTTTATAAGGAACTGTTAACTGCCAAAGTGGCTCTATACCCACTGCTATCAAGTCAATTCTAACACACAGTGACCCTACAGGACAGAGGAGAACTGCCCCATAGCATTTCCAAAGTGGCTCTACCATTTCATTTTCCCCATCAGCAATATATGAGAGGTCAAGTTTCTCAACACTCACCATCCTCAGCAGCAGTTGGTACTGTCAAGGTTTTGTTTGTTTGTTTCTAACCATTCTAATAGCTCTGTAGGAAGATCAGAGTGTGGCTTTTACTACCATTTCCCTAACAACTGATGAAGAAGCCCTGCTGGCACAGTGGTTAAAGTGCTCAGTCACTAGCCAAAAGGTCGGCGGTTCAAACCCACCAGCCACTCCACGGGAAAAAGATGTGGCAATCTGCTTCCATTAAGATACACAGCCTTGGAAACCCTATGAGGACTGTTCTACTGTCCTATGGGGTCACTCTGAGTCAGAATCTACCCAGCAGCAAAATGAGTTTAACAGCTAATGATGCTGTACATCTTTTCATGTGCTTATTTGTGATACATATATCTTCTATGACAAAGTGTCTGCACAAATCTTTAGTTCAATTTTTAACTGGATTGTTTGATTTTGTCACTGTTGACTTTTGAGAGTTTCATCACAAATGAGGTTTGAATATATTCTCCGCCAGTCTGTGGGCTGACTGCCTTTTCATTCTGTTAACACTGCCTTTCACAGAGCAAAAGATTTTAATTTTGATGAAGTCCAATTTATTGACTTTTTTTGTTTATGGATCATATTTTTGTTATTATATCCAAGAACTCTTTGCCTGAGGGTCACGAAGATTTTCTCATAAGTCTTCTTCTAGAAGTTTTATTCTTCTAGGTTTCACTTCTAGCTGTATGATCCATTTTGAGTAAATTTTATATAATGAGTGAGGTTTAGTTTGAGATTCATTATTTTGCATATGCATGTCCAATTGTTACAGCACCACTTATTGAAAGGGCCAACTTTTTTACACTGACCTGCCATCACACCTTTAAAAAAAAAATCACTCGACCATATTTGTTTAGGTCTATTTCTAGACTCTATCTGTTCTGTTGATCTGTATCTATCTTTTTACCAATACCATACATGTCTTGATTCCTGTACCTTTAGAGTAAGTCTGGAAATATTAGTGTGAATCCTCCAACTTTGTTCTTTACCAAAATTATTTCACCTATTCTAGTTAATTCGTCTTTCCATATTAATTTTAAATCAGCTTGTTGACATCTACTGAAGTTCCTGTTGGGATTTTGATGTGACTGTCCTGAATCTGGAAACCCTGGTGGCACAGCAGTTAAGTGCTATGGCTGTTAACCAAAAGGTTCACAGTTCAAATCCATCAGGTGCTCCTAGGAAACTCTATGGGGCAGTTCTACTCTGTTCTATGGGGTCACTATGAGTCGGAATCGACTCAATGGCAATGGGTTTGTTTCTTTTTTTTGGCCCTGAATCTATAAGTCAACTGGGAAGAACTAACATCTTAAGAATACTGAGTGTTCCAACCAATTTGTTTATGGAGATCTTTGATTTATTTCATCAGTATTTTTTAGTTTTCAGGACAGAGATTCTGCATAGTTTGTGATATTTATACTTAAGTATTTCATTTTTGATGCTATTGTAAATGGTACTTTTATAAAATTTTAATTTCTAATTGTTCATTGCTAGTATAGAGAAATACAATTGGTTTTCGTGTATTAAGCTTATATCCTACAACCTAATATCGCTTAGTTCCAGGAGCTTTTTTGTAGATTCCTTGGGATTTTCTTTATAGATAATTATTTCTTTTTTTCCAAACTGCATTCCTTTTATTTCTTTTCCATACCTTATTACACTGGCTAGCACTTCCAGGATGAGGATGGACAGAAGTAGTGAGAGCAGACATCCTTGCTTTGTTTCTAATCTTAGAGGAAAGCATTCAGTCTTTCACCATTAAGTATGATGTCACCTGTAGATTATTTTTATAGATGTCCTTTTTCAGGCTGAGGAAGTTCCCTTCTATTGTAAGCTTGGTGAGATTTTTTATAATAAATAGATGAATTTTTCAAATGCTTTTTCTGCATCTATTGAAATGATCATGTTTTTCTTTACTCTGTTAATATGTTGAATTATATTGATTTTCAAATGTTGAACAATCCTTGAATTCCTGGGAAAACCACATATAGTCATCATGTGTTTTGCTTTTTATATATTGCTGAATTCGAAATGCTAATGTTATGAAGGGAGCCATAGTGGCGCAGTGGTCAAGAACTCAGCCGTTAACCAAAAGGTCTGCAGCTTGAATATACCAGTCACTCTTTGGAAACCCTATGGGGCAGAATCAACTCGACAGCAATGGGTTTGATTTTAATGTTATGTTGAAAATTTTTTGATCAATGTTCATGAGGAATACTGGTCTTTAGTTTTCTTTTCTTCTAATGTCTTTCTCTGGGTTTGGTATTAAGTGGGTGGGTTCTGACTTGACTCTTGCTGTGCTGATCCTGAGGCAAACATTGTCCTGGAAAAGTTAGTACAAAAATGGAGCTTGGGCCTCCATTTCGCCATACCATATCTGTGAATTTCCCCTCCAAGGGGAAACAAATATTAGAGATTTCACATTGATTTTCCAGGTACACAATTCTATCATCAGCAGGAAGAATTAAATTTACCTCTTCCCCAATGTTTGTATTGTTTTATTTTCTTATATTATTGATTTTGCTAAAATAGCCACACAAAATTGAAAAAAAATAATGGTGATAGCAGTTATCACTGCCTTATACCCCACTTCAATAAAATAACTTTTACTACTAATAGATTAGAATGTTCACTAGTTTTTTTTTTGCACATAGTCTAACATGTTTAAGTCATTCATTTATATTCTGACTTTGTTTTACTGTTTAATTAGAAATGGCTGCTGAATTTTATCAAATAGTTTCTCAGTGCCTACTGACATGATCATATGGCTAGTTGATAGGTTTCCTGATACTGAGCTATTCTTAAACTCTTAAAATGAACCCTACCTAGTCACAGCATATTATTTTTTTGATCCACTGGTGAATTATATTTGCTAATATTTCACTAAGGATTTTGACATCTATATTTATAAACTATAGTTTTCTTTATTGTAATATATAAGGATTTGGTATTAAGATGATACTGGCTTCATGCAATTAATTGGGGTAAAATAGTTATAATTTTGGAATCACTTGTCCTTTAAAGGTTACCTACACTCAGTTCTAAATCCACCTTCTCCTGATGATGCTGTTTTCTTCTTTTTCAATTATAAAAAGTTTCAAACATAAAGGAAAAAGGTACTACCAACCAGCTATGTTGAATTTAAACACTTTGCCACTATTTGCTTCCATTTTTAAATTTTATTTTATTATGCATTGGATGAAGGTTTACAGAGCAAATTAGTTTCTTATTAAACAATTAATACATATATTGTTTTGTGACACTGGTTGCCAACACTGCAACATGTTAACACTCTCCCCTTTTCGACTCTGTGTTCCCCAATTTCCAGCCTTCCTGTCCCCTCCTGCCTTCTCATCCTTGCCCCTGGGTTGGTGTGTCCATTTAGTCTCGTTTTCTTTTATGGCCCTGTCTAATCTTTGGCTGAAGGGTGAACCTCAGGAGTGACTTCAGTACTGAGTTTAAAGGGTGTCCAGGGCCATATTCTCAGGGTCCCTCCAGTCTCTGTTGGACCAGTAAGTCTGGTCTTTTTTTGTGAGTTAGAATTTTGCTCTACATTTTTTTTATTCATAATATAGTTTTACAACTTTATATAGAAATTATGTGCTCAGTATATTTTTTATATTTATCCATTTTGACATGGATAGCTCTATTTAACTATTACATAGCATCCCATTGTATGACTCTAACACAATTTATCCTACTGATAGACATTTAGGTTGATTCCAATTTTTCTATATTATGAACAATGCTGCACTGCATGTATAAAAAATTTTTTTTTTATACATTCAACAATATGTTTCTTTGTCCTGGTATTCAGGAAAAAAAATTAAATTACCTTTCTATATTTTCTATAATAACTGGCCTATTCAACTTTTCTAATTTTTTCAAGTGTACTTTTTGTATTTAATTTTGCTTAGTAGTAATTCATAATCTAAGATTTAAAATTTGTTATCAATGTTAATGGAAGAATCTAAATGGTGGGTATTATGGGTGTTCTCAGTAAAAGTCTTTCAGCTTTACTATATACTTAAAATTTTCCATACTAAAAGGTTCAAAATATTTATTGTCTATGCTGCTGTACATCATATTTTCTTATAATTTTTAAAATCTCAGAGCATGGCCATGTTTCATTTCTCATTCCTACTCTCATGTATTTCAGCCCTCTTGTTTTCATCAGGCTCATCAATTATTTCTGAAAGAGTCAAAATTACAATTTACTTAACCTACTATTTTTATGTTTACATTTCTCATTAACTCCAGTTACCTTTATTAATTTATTCTTCCATTCTTTTGCTTTCTTTGATGCTATTTTCCTAATTTCTTAAGTACTAAATTCCTTTATTTTTTTAGTCATACTTCATTAATAATGAAGACATCTGTCTTAGTCATCTAGTGCTGCTATAACAGAAATACCAAAAGTGGATGGCTTTAACAAAGAGAAGTTTATTCTCTCACAGTCCGGTAGGCTATAAGTCTGAATTCAGGGTACTGACTCCAGAGGAAGGCTTTCTCTCTCTGTAGGCTCTGTCTTCCCTTGGTCTGGGAACATCTCAGCGCAGAGACCTCAGGTCCAATGTACGCGCTGTCCTCCTGGTTCCCATGTCTCTCTGCTTGTTTCTCTCTTTTATATCTCAAAAGAAATTGGCTTAAGACACTAGCTAATCTCGTAGATCTCATCATTATAACTGCACTTAATCCATCTTATTAACATCATAGTGATAGGATTTACAACGCATAGGAAAATCCCATCAAGTGACAAAATGGTAGACAATCACACAAGACTGGGAATCATGGCCTAACCAAGTTGAAACATATTTTGGAGGGACACAACTCAATCCATGACAACACTTAAGGTTATACATTTCTTTCTGGTGCAGCCTTTTCTGTGGCCCACGGGTTTTGTTGTAATGTTTTCTCTTTTCCGTTGCTTTCTAGATAGTTTGTAATTTCAGTTTTGATTTCCTCCTTGATCCAAAAGTTATCCACGAGTGTGTTTTTTGAATTCTAAGTAGTTAAGAATTACTTTGTTATTTATTTTATTTATTTCTAATTTTATTGAGTAATGCAGACTATAAATCTCTTCACTTTAAAGTTTGCTTTGGGCCATGTATATAATCAACTTTTTTTAATGATTCATAAACCAAAAACCAAACCTAGTGCTGTCGAGTCGATTCTGACTCATAGTGACCCTATAGGACAGGGTAGAACTGCCCCACAGAGTTTCCAAGGAGTGCCTGGCGGATTCAAACTGCCGACCCTTTGGTTAGCAGCCGTAGCACTTAACCACTACGCCAACAGGGTTTCCTAGTGGTTCATAGACATCTAAAAAATATATATCCCCTATTTGAAAATTTTTTTTTATTTGAAGGGTATAAAGTTCTATATACTGAGCAAATGGAGTTTGTGGATTATTTTACTTATCATCTACACTTATTCATTTTTATGTCTAGTAGAACTATTCTAAAAGAAAAATACCAAAATATGTTTATCCATTTTTCTTGATTATATTAGATGTTCTCATTTTAAATTATTATCTAAATTTTTTTTTGGTCCCCGCAAGTTTTTTATATATATTCTTAAACTGTACAGAATATCATTTCAGGGGAAGAAGGGCAAGATGGTAGCATAGCTGGTCACACACTCATATTCTCCCATAACAATATCAAAAGAAAACAACCAAGAATCAGTGCAACCAAAGATCTCAGAATTCCAGATAGCAATTGTAGACTGGAGAACCAAAGGAAAGACCGAAGTAACAGAAAGATACAATACATACAACGGGAAGGCAGAGGCTGGTAGACTGTCCCCACTTGACTTACCAGTGCAGCTCAGAGTGGACATCTTGGAATGGTGGCAGAAGGTACCTCCAAGCAAGTACCACAGGGAAGGAGCAACACAGAGAAAATGGACCAAATCAGAGGGATTGAGAAAATAATTCTGGAACAGAGCAGCAAGGTGGGAAGGGGTTTGCAGGAACTGGGCAGACCTAGGAAAGAGCAGCACTCACATGTAGCATAGACCTCAACCCCAGGGGTCCCAGGGGAGCGCTACCTAGAGTGAGTGGTGGGGAGTGAATTCTAGGAGCTTCCAGGCAAGGAGCAGAAAGGTTGGAACAGGTGCCGCAGAGGAGGGGTGCAAGGACAGCACAACAGCATGGGTTTCTCCTCCCCTTTCCCCAGAGAGTACAATAAATGGAAACCACAGGAATTGGTCCTGCAACCACACATAATGCGTGAAACCCATCTGTTGGAGGCGATGGGGAATGTTCATCAACCCAGCCATCTACCAGGGGGGAACACACTGACTGAACACCCCACTGGGAGCCAGTAGGCCTCAGCAGGAACACTACTCAGATACCCATGGCAGGAACTGCACTCTGGCGCACCATGTCTGGCACAGTCCCACCCCCTATAGCATGGCCACTCCAACCCAACAACGCAACTGCACACCCCTGCCCTGACACTAGAAGACCAGGACAGGCTCCATGCAGCAGGAACGCCCTGCCCCTAACACAAAGTGAGAGACACATTCTGCCCCATGCCCGACATGGAAGGAGCCCCTGCCCCAGCACGATGTAGTAGGAAAGGCCCACACTCCCCTCGATGCAGTAGGAGTGCCGCAAAACCAGCCCCAAGTCATGAGTGCCCTGCCACCAGCCCAATGTGGGTAACACATCACACCCCTGGACCAAAAGGAGCAAGAAAATTCTGTCCCTGGCCCAAAGTGGTACATGCATCTGCCCTGACCCAACCAGGCAAAGAAGCATGACTGATCTGCCTGACACAGGAAACTGCAAACCCAGCCAGTGGCTCCAAAGTCAGAAGCAAAGTTCCTAGGCAAAATGTGGAGGAGTCTCTCTCTCCACTCTTACCACCCTAACAGAGAAAAGCCCAGGGAACACCTTGCACTTGTCTGCCATCCGACCTTGTGAAGCATGCAGGGCACAATAAATAAATAAGACAGCCCAGACAAGGACAAGGAGTGGTGAAATATACGCAGCATGGGACAAGACACAGGCAAAAAACAAAAACCAGTTTGGCTGCCATACACCAGCAATGAGAAATCTGAACAGGGCAATTAGAAAAACAATTCCATTTACGATACCATCTAAGTGAATAAAACACATAGGACTAAATTTAACCAGGGATGTGAAGGTCTTATACAATGAAAATTGAAAAACACTAGTAAAAAAGATTAAAGAAGACACAAATAAATGGAAAGATGTTCCATGTTCATGGATTGGAAGACTTAATAATGTTAAGATGTCAATACTACCCAAAGCAATCTGTAGATTCAATGCAATCCCCAAAAACTTCAAAAAGATTTTTTAAAGAAACGGAAAAACACCAATCCTCAAATTTATACGGAATGGTAAGAGGCACCGAATATCAAAGAAATGTTGAAAAAGAAGAATAAAGTAGGAGGACTCCCACTTCCTGATTTTAAAACATTATACAACTACAGTAATCAAAACAGGCCGTTACTGGCATAACAACAGACATACAGAACAATGAATTCAGAGAGCCCAGAAATAAACTCACACAATCATAGTCAACTGATTTTTCAGAAGGGTGCTAAGTTCATTTGATGGGCGAAATGAGTCTTTTCAATAAATGGTATTGGAAAAATTCGATTTCTACATGCAAGACAATGAAACAGGACCCACGCTGCACACCATACACGAAAACAAATTCAAAATGGATTAAGAATCTAAATGTGAAAACTAAAACCTTAAAATTCTTAGAAGCAAATGCAGGGGCAATACTGCCAGGTCTAGGTTTTAATAATAAATTATCTGATATAATAACAAAACCACAAAGAGTAAAACACAATAAATAAATGGGGCCTCATAAAAACTAAAAACTGGATAAAAGAAACGTGTCCTACAAGGGAGAATCAATAAGATAAGTTCACACTACTCAGCAGAAACCATGCACTCAAGAAGGAAATGCGATGACATATACAGAGCACTGAAGGAGAAAAACTGCCAACCAAGGATCATATATCCAGCAAAACTCTCTCTCAAATATGAAGGCGAAATTAAGATATTTACAGGGGCGGGGCCAAGATGGCAGACTAGGTGGATGCTACCGCGGATTCCTCTTGCAACAAAGACTCAGAAAAACAAATGAATCGATCACATACATAACAATCTACGAACCCTGAACAACAAACACAGATTTAGAGACGGAGAACGAACAAATACGGAGAGGCAGCGATTGTTTTCAGAGCCTGGAGCCAGCGTACCAGTCAGCAGATTTTCTGGAAAAACTAGTTTCCCAGTGATGGTTCGGAGACAGCAGTCCATATCAAACCACATAAAGAAGCAGACCATGACAGCTTCTCCAACCCCCCGAACAAAACAATCAAAATCTTTCCCATATGAAGATACAATCCTGGAATTATCAGATACAGAATATAAAAAACTAATTTACAGAATGCTTCAAGACATCACAAACGAAATAAGGCAAAGTGCAGAAAAAGCCAAGGAACACACTGATAAAACTGTTGAAGAACTCAAAAAGATTATTGAAGAACATAGTGGAAAAATTAATAAGTTGCAAGAATCCATAGACAGACAGCATGTAGAAATCCAAAAGATTAACAATAAAATTATGGAACTAGACATCGCGATAGGAAGTCACAGGAGCAGACTCGAGCAATTAGAATGCAGACTGGGACATCTGGAGGACCAGGGAATCAACACCAACATAGCTGAAAAAAAATCAGATAAAAGAATTTTAAAAAATGAAGAAACCTTAAGAATCATGTGGACCTCTATCAAGAAGGATAACTTGCGAGTGATTGGACTCCCAGAACAGGGAGGGGGGACAGAAAACACAGAGAAATAGTTGAAGAACTCCTGATACAAAACTTCCCTGACATCATGAAAGATGAAAGGATATCTATCCAAGATGCTGACCGAACGCCATTTAAGATTGATCCAAAAAGAAAAACACCAAGACATATTATCCTCAAACTCACCAAAACCGAACATAAACAGAAAATTTTAAAAGCACCCAGGGAGAAAAGAAAGGTTTCCTTCAAGGGAGAATCAATAAGAGTAAGTTCAGACTACTCAGCAGAAACCATGCAGGCAAGAAGGGAATGGGACGACATATACAGAGCACTGAAGGAGAAAAACTGCCAGCCAAGGATCATATATCCAGCAAAACTCTCTCTGAAATATGAAGGCGAAATTAAGATATTTACAGACAAACACAAGTTTAGAGAATTTGCAAAAACCAAACCAAAGCTACAAGAAATACTAAAGGATATTGTTTGGTCAGAAAACCAATAATGTCAGATATCAGCACAATACAAGGTCACAAAACAGAACGTCCTGATATCAACTCAAATAGGGAAATCACAAAAACAAACAAATTAAGATTAATTAAAAAAAATAACAATACACATAACAGGGAATCATGGAAGTCAATAGGTAAAAGATCACAATAATCAAAAAGAGGGACTAAATACACGAGGCACTGAACTGCCAGATGGAGAGTGATACAAGGCGATATAGAACGATACAAGTTAGGTTTTTACTTAGAAAAATACGGATAAATAATAAGGTAACCACAAAAAGGTATAACAACTCCATAACTCAAGATAAAAGCCAAGAAAAACGTAACGACTCAACTAACAAAAAGTCAAACACTGTGAAAATGAGGATCTCACAATTTACTAAGAAAAACGTCTCAGCACAAAAAAGTATGTGGAAAAATGAAATGGCCAACAACACACATGAAAAGGTATCAAAATGACAACACTAAAAACTTATTTATCTATAATTACCCTGAATGTAAATGGACTAAATGCACCAATAAAGAGACAGAGAGTCACGGACTGGATAAAGAAACACGATCCAACTACATGCTGCCTACAAGAGACACACCTTAGACTTAGAGACACAAACTAAAACACAAAGGATGGAAAAAAAATATATCAAGCAAACAATAAGCAAAAAAGAAGAGAAGTAGCAATATTAATTTCTGACAAAATAGACTATAGACTTAAATCCACCACAAAGGATAAAGAAGAACACTACATAATGATAAAAGGGACAATTGATCAGGAAGACATAACCATATTAAATATTTATGCACCCAATGACAGGGCTGCAAGATACATAAATCAAATTTTAACAGAATTGAAAAGTGAGATAGACACCTCCACATTTATAGTAGGAGACTTCAACACACCACTTTCGGAGAATGACAGGACATCCAGTAACAACCTCAACAGAGACACGAAGACCTACTTACAACAATCAACCAACTTGACCTCATTGATTTATACAGAACACTCCACCCAACTGCTGCAAAATATATTTTTTTTCTAGCGCACATGGAACATTCTCTAAAATAGATCACATATTAGGTCATAAAACAAACCTTTGCAGAGTCCAACACATCGAAATATTACAAAGCATCTTCTCAGACCACAAGGCAATAAAAGTAGAAATCAATAACAGAAAAACTAGGGAAAAGAAATCAAATACTTGGAAAATGAACAATACCCTCCTGAAAAAAGACTGGGTTATAGAAGACATCAAGGAGGGAATAAGGAAATTCATAGAATGCAACAAGAATGAAAATACTTCCTATCAAAACCTCTGGGACACAGCAAAAGCAGTGCTCAGAGGCCAATTTATATCGATAAATGCACACATACAAAAAGAAGAAAGAGCCAAAAGCAGAGAACTGTCCCGACAACTTGAACAAATAGAAAGTGAGCAACAAAAGAATCCATCAGGCACCAGAAGAAAACAAATCATAAAAATTAGAGCTGAACTAAATGAATTAGAGAACAGAAAAACAATTGAAAGAATTAACAAAGCCAAAAGCTGGTTCTTCGAAAACATTAACAAAATTGATAAACCATTGGCCAGACTGACTAACGAAATACAGGAAAGGAAACAAATAACCTGAATAAGAAACGAGATGGGCCACATCACAACAGAACCAACTGAAATTAAAAGAATCATATCAGATTATTACGAAAAATTGTACTCTAACAAATTTGCAAACCTAGAACAAATGGATGAATTCTTGGAAAACACTACCTACCTAAACTAACACAATCAGAAGTAGAACAACTAAATAGATCCATAACAAAAAAAGAGATTGAAACGGTAATCAAAAAACTCGCAACAATAAAAAGCCCTCGCCCGGATGGCTTTACTGCAGAGTTCTACCAAACTTTCAGAGAAGAGTTAACACCACTACTACTAAAGGTATTTCAAAGCATAGAAGATGACGGAATACTACCTAACTCATTCTATGAAGCCACCATCTCCCTGATACCAAAACCAGGTAAAGACATCAAAAAAAAAGAAAATTACAGACCTATATCCCTCATGAACATAGATGCAAAAATCCTCAACAAAATTCTAGCCAATAGAATTGAACAACATATCAAAAAATTAATCCACCATGGCCAAGTGGGATTTATACCAGGTATGCAAGGCTGGTTTAATATTAGAAAAACCATTAATGTAATACACCATATAAATAAAACAAAAGACAAAAACCACATGATCTTATCAATTCATGCAGAAAAAGCATTTGACAAAGTCCAACACCCATTTATGATAAAAACTCTCACCAAAATAGGAACTGAAGGAAAATTCCTCAACATAATAAAGGGCATCTATGCAAAGCCAACAGCCAACATCACTCTAAACGGAGAGAGCCTGAAAGCATTTCCCTTGAGAACGGGAACCAGAGAAGGATGCCCTTTATCACCGCTCTTATTCAACATTGTGCTAGAGGTCTTAGCCAGAGCAATTAGGCTAGACAAAGAAATAAAGGGCATCCGGATTGGCAAGGAGGAAGTCAAATTATCTCTATTTGCAGATGACATGATATTATACACAGAAAACCCTAAGAAGTCCTCCAGAAAACTATTGAAACTAATACAAGAGTTTGGCAGAGTCTCAGGTTATAAGATAAACACACAAAAATCACTTGGCTTCCCCTACATCAACAAAAAGAACATCGAAGAGGAAATCACCAAATCAATACCATTCACAGTAGCCCCCAAGAAGATAAAATACTTAGGAATAAATCTTACCAAAGATGTAAAAGACCTATACAAAAAAAAACTACAAAGTACTACTACAAGAAACTAAAAAGGACCTACTTAAGTGGAAAAACATACCTTGCTCATGGATAGGAAGACTTAACATAGTAAAAACGTCTATTCTACCAAAAGCCATCTATACATACAATGTACTTCCGATCCAAATTCCAATGTCATTTTTTAGTGTGACGGAGAAACAAATCACAAGCTTCATATGGAAGGGAAAGAAGCCTTGGATAAGCAAAGCATTACTGAAAAAGAAGAAAAAAAGTGGGAGGCCTCACTCTACCTGATTTCAGAACCTTTTATACAGCCACAGTAGTCAAAACAGCCTGGTACTGGTACAACAACAGGCACATAGACCAATGGAACAGAACTGAGAACCCAGATATAAATCCATCCACATATGAGCAGCTGATATTTGACAAAGGCCCAGTGTCAGTTAATTGGGGAAAAGATGGTCTTTTTAACAAATGGTGCTGGCATAACTGGATATCCATTTGCAAAACATGAAACAGGACCCATACCTCACACCATGCACAAAAACTAACTCCAAGTGGATCAAAGACCTAAACATAAAGACTAAAACGATAAAGATCATGGAAGAAAAAACAGGGACAACGTTAGGAGCCCTAATACAAGGCATAAACAGAATCCAAAACATTACCAAAAATGATGAAGAGAAACCAGATAACTGGGAGCTCCTAAAAATCAAACACCTATGCTCATCTAAAGACTTCACCAGAAGAGTAAAAAGACCACCTACAGACTGGGAAAGAATTTTCAGCTATGACATTTCCGACCAGTGCCTGATCTCTAAAATGTACATGATTCTGTCAAAACTCAACCACAAAAAGACAAACAACCCAATTAAGAAGTGGGCAAAGGATATGAACACGCACTTCACTAAAGAAGATATTCGGGCAGCTAACAGATACATGAGAAAATGCTCTCGATCATTAGCCATTAGAGAAATGCAAATTAAAACTACAATGAGATTCCATCTCACTCCAACAAGGCTGGCATTAATCCAAAAAACACAAAATAATAAATGTTGGAAAGATTGCCAAAAGACTGGAACTCTTATACACTGCTGGTGGGAATGTAAAATGGTACAACCACTTTGGAAATCTATCTGGCGTTATCTTAAACAGTTAGAAATAGAACTACCACACAACCCAGAAATCCCACTCCTCGGAATATACCCTAGAAAAATAAGAGCCTTCACACGAACAGATATATGCACACCCATGTTTATTGCAGCTCTGTTTACAACAGCAAAAAGCTGGAAGCAACCAAGGTGTCCATCAACGGATGAATGGGTAAATAAATTGTGGTATATTCACACAATGGAATACTACGCATCGATAAAGAACAGTGACGAATCTGTGAAACATTTCATAACATGGAGGAACCTGGAAGGCATTATGCTGAGCGAAATGAGTCAGAGGCAAAAGGACAAATATTGTATAAGACCACTATTATAAGGTCTTGAGAAACAGTATAAACTGAGAACACATACTTTTGTGGTTACGAGGGGGGGAGGGAGGGAGGGTGGGAGAGGGTTATTTACTGATTAGTTAGTAGATAAGAACTGCTTTAGGTCAAGGGAAGGACAATACTCAATACAGGGAAGGTCAGCTCAACTGGACTGGACCAAAAGCAAAGAAGTTTCCGGGATAAAATGAATGCTTCAAAGGTCAGCGGAGCAAGGGCAGGGGTTTGAGGACCATGGTTTAAGGGGACTTCTAAGTCAATTGGCAAAATAATTTTATTATGAAGACATTCTGCATCCCACTCTGAAATGTGGCGTTTGGGGTCTTAAGTGCTAACAAGCGGCCATCTAAGATGCATCAATTGGTCTCAACCCACCTGGAGCAAAGGAGTATGAAGAACACCAAGGTCACACGATAACTATGAGCCCAAGAGACAGAAAGGGCCACATGAACCAGAGGCCTACATCATCCTGAGACCAGAAGAACTAGTTGGTGCCTGGCCACAATCGATGACTGCCCTGACAGGGAGCACAACAGAGAACCCCTGAGGGAGCAGGAGATCAGTGGGATGCAGACCCCAAATTCTCACAAAAATACCGTACTTAATGGTCTGACTGAGACTAGAGGAATCCCGGCAGTCATGATCGCCAAACCTTCTGTTTGCCCACGACAGGAACCATTCCCGAAGACAACTCATCAGACATGAAAGGGACTGGACAGTGGGTAGGAGAGAGACGCTGATGAAGAGTGAGCTATTTGTATCAGGTGGACACTTGAGACTGTTTTGGCATCTCCTGTGTGGAGGGGGGATGGGAGGATAGAGAGAGTTGG
Organism: Elephas maximus indicus; assembly: GCF_024166365.1. NCBI lineage: Eukaryota > Metazoa > Chordata > Mammalia > Proboscidea > Elephantidae > Elephas > Elephas maximus. The sequence continues at coordinate 113,808,726 of NC_064846.1, read as the reverse complement.
AAGTTGGCAAAATTGTCACGAGAGACTGGAAGGGCTGACTCATTAGGGGGAGAGCAAGTGGGAGTATGGAGTAAGGTGTATATAAACTTATATGTGACAGTTTGACTTGATTTGTAAACTTTCACTTGAAGCTGAATAAAAGTTAATAAAAAAAATTAAAAACTTCTGTTCATTAAAAGACTTTACCGAAAAAGTGAAAAGACAAGCTACCAACTGAGAGAGTATCTTCGGAAACCATATACCCCAAACCAGTGCCATCGAGTCGATTCCGACACATAGTGTCCCTACAGGACAGACTAGAACTGCCCCATAGAATTTCCAAGGAGCACTGGGTAGATTTGAACTGCTGACCCTTTGGTTAGCAGCCGTAGCACTTAACCACCATGCCACCAGGGTTTCCCAGAAACCATATACATAGTAAGAATCTAATAACCAAAATATATATAAAACTTGAATGACTTAACAACAAAAAAACAAATAATCCAATCATAAAGTTGGCAAAGGACTTGAATAGACATTTCACCAAAGAGGACACTCAAATGGCCACCAAATACATCAAAAGATACTTAATATCATTATCCATCAGAGAGATGCAAGTCAAAACCACAATGAGATACCATTTCTCTCCCACAAGGATGGCTAAGATTAAATTAAAAAAAAACTGAAAAGAACAGATGTTAGCGAGAATGTGGGGAAATTGGAACCCTTTTCCATTGCTGATGGAAATGCAAAATGGTACCCCACAATAAAAGCCCAAACCCACTGCCGTCGAGTTGGTTTCAACTCATAGCAACCCTATAGGGCAGAGTAGAACTGCCCCAGAGGGTTTCCAAGGAATGCCTGGTGGATTCGAACTGCTGACCTTTTGTTTAGCAGCCGCAGCTATGCCACCAGCGTTTCCAAAAGTGTGGTAGTTTCTCAAAAATCTAAAAATAGAACTACCATATGACCCATCAATTCCACTCCTAGGTATATACCCAAGACTTGAAACCAAAGACTCAAAAAGATACTTGTATAACAATGTTCATTGCAGCACTATACAAAAGGACAAATATTGTATGACCTCGCTTATAAAAAGACAAGATAGGCAAATGGATAGAGGCCAAAGTTTATCAGTGGTTACTAGGGGCCAGGCTTTTAGGGGCCAGGGGGAGGGGGAAAGGAGGTTTAGTGTGCATGCAGTACTGAGTTTCTGTTTATGGTAATGGAAAAATTGCAATAATTAAGGGTATGGTTATACAGCTGATTATTTTAAGTGCTGCTGATAAGTCATACACTTATAAAAAGCTGAATTGACAAAACTTGTATAACAATGACACACACACACAAAAGGTGTAGCTGCTACGGCTGCTTATGAACACACACCTCATGAGATTTGGTTCCTTGCTTTGAAGGTTTAGGGCCATGGTTTCATGGGACATCATAGCTAATTGGCCTAATAACATGTTCAGCACTTCTGTTTTACCTCGTAGCTCGTTGTATACTGCCTCAGGTTTTAGAGGGATGCAAGTGGCTATTCAAGGCACAACAATTTGTCTCTATTCACCTGAAGCAACAGAGGCAGAAGTAGTCAGGAACAGGAGGCAGGGAGGGAGAAAATAGGGAGTTATTGCTTAATGGATATTAAGTTACTAGTTGGGGTGATGAAACAGTTTTGGCAACAAATAGAGGTGATGGTTGCACAACAGGGTATGAGTAATGCCACTGGATTGTACACTTGAAAAAGATTAAATGGCAAATTTTATGTTGTATATATTTCACCACATTAAAAATGATGAAAAAACTGGAAAAAATAGCATTTCATAATATCCTCTTTAAAGTTTTAACCTGAATATCCTCCTTCTCTGATAGACATTAATGTTGTTGTCTTTTAACCCCATATGACAGTCCGTTATTAAATAACTGAATGCAGCATATCCACATTTGGTACAGAAAAGGATATGCTTTAATTTTACTATTTTCATAGTATTTTATGCTTTTTATTTTACTCTGTTTCTTTTCTTTCTTCCCTCTCTCTACCATATCCTGTATATGAGACACGTAGAATACTTACTTCCCTGCCACTGCAACTCCTACCTCACACTGTCAGCCTAGGTTTTGCTGAAATGGTATAGAACTAAAAGTACTACATTATTACTAATTTTCCTCTGCATTTTTATCAAATATTTCATTCACTCATTATGTCTTGGAGCTCTATTCATGCTAGTTACATAGATCTATCTTCTTTTTAACTGTTGCATAGTTTTCCACAGCATGGTTTTTGTATATCCATGAATATCTTTTTCCACCCCGGCTAATGAATGATATCACGGCTGGTTGGATATTCTTGGTTTACACAGCCTTTTGTACTTAACAGTGTATAGTCCACCATTTTCTAGAGTCTAGCATTGCTGATGAGAACTCAGATGCAAGTCTGATTCTTTACCCCTGGTGAGTCCAGGTATTCCCCAGGATGTACAGGTAGTCCCCAACTTATAACATATTCAAGTTACAATGAACTGCACTTATGACAGCCAGTTTTTTAGTCATCTAGTGCTACCATAACAGAAATACCACAAGTGGATGGCTTTATCAAAGAGAAATTTATTTTCTCACAGTTTAGTAGGTTACAAGTCCAAATTCAGGGCATCAGCTCCAGGTGAAGGCTTTCTCTCTCTGTCAGCTCTGGAGGAAGGTCGTTGTCCTAAATCTTCCCCCGGTCGAGGAGCTTCTCAGGCACAGGGACGAGCTCTGCTCCTGGTGCTGCTTTCTTGGTGGTATGAGGCCCCCAACTCTTGCTTGCTTCCCTTTCGTTTCCTTTCCACACCCCAGGGAAACTTGGGTGACCTGAGTAAGGGTGGTGTTACAACCCCACCCTAATCCTCTTAACATAAAATTACAATCACAAAATGGAGGACAACCACACAATACTGGGAATCACGGCCTAACCAAGTTGACACATATTTGGGGGGACACAATTCGATCCCTGACAGTCAAGAGTATCTGAACACTGTATCCTTCTGGCAGGAAGTTATGGGAAAATGCATGCAGGGGATATCGAAAAAAACTGAATTACGTGAACACGCTCCAAGCATTTGATCAGGATAACATGACGGAAGAGAGCAGTGGAAAAATCGTGCATATGGCAAAAATGCTGAATTTAGAACTTGATATCACCAATATAGAATAGCTCATAGATCACGAAAAAGGGGAACTGACAGATCAGGAATTAATAGATTTTGAAGAGGAAAGAAATGCTGAAGAAGAAAGAAATAATGAGGAAGAGGAAGGAGAGACGTTGTTAAATTTTTTTTTTCAGTGAGAGGATTAGCTGGAGGTTTTTCTAAACGAAATCAGGGGCCTCAGTTGCTTGAAAATATGAACCCAAACACTGATCACTTTATTAAAGCTGACAGGCAGATCTGGGGAGCAGCAAGATGTTACCATGAAATATATGAAGAAGAAAAACAAACAAAGGACCATGTAGACAACTCTCATTAATTTTCTGGCGAGAAAGGCCACCCCCATCCCTAGCGATAATCCAGATGATCCAGAACCTTCCACAAGTGGAGTTGTTACCATAGTTGACAAAATGACAACGTTGTCCAACTTTTTTTATCATCACAGTAAATTTTTATGATTTGTGTATTTTTTACGTACATATGTATGAAAATATATCTGTAAGCTTACATGTTTTCAACACCCAAAGACAAATATTGTATTTATAAAATACTGATAATAAAAGGCAATAATAATGAAAACGTTAAAAAAAAAAAAAGGAGGTATTCCACTTATGTCAGAACTTACAACACAGAGTCATCAGAACAGAGCCTGTCTTAAATAAAGGACTACCTGTACCCACATATCTACTTTCAGATACTTCTTCTACTTGATTATCCAGGCCACTAATTCAGGTTTGAAAAGTGACTATTCTCTCCTCACCTTCAATCCCCCTCAGGTGGGTCACTATCCTTTGCTTACTCACAGGGACACTGGGATACCTTAAAAACCAAAAATAACACACTGCCATGAAGTTGATTATGACTCATAATGACCCTATACCAAAACCAAAGCAAACCCAGTGCCGTTGAGTTGATTCCAACTCATAGCAACCCTATTAAAAAACCCTATAACCCAGTGCCGTCGGAAAAAAAAAAAAACCCTATTAGCAACCCTATAAGCACTGATAATCCCTTGAATGATAGAAGATACGAAGGTCTCTCTCCTGAGGGCCAACTCTGTGCCAGCCAACATACTGTTAGATATCAAAGAAGCATCTTTTAGCTCCCTATCCTCCTACACTACAAAAGCTAGCTCTCTCTCTTTCTTACACTCTGGAGTAAAATCTACTTAGTCCATCTATCTTTTAGCTCCACTCATGCCTGCAGGAGGACAGAACTGGGCAAGGAGATCAGCAAGTCTTACTGTAAAAGGAATATAGTGCTGCTCTTCTTTTCAGGTACACATGGATCATCTTGGAAACCCTGGTGGCATAGTAGTTAAGTGCTACGGCTTCTAAACAAAATGTAGCAGTTCGAATCCACCATGGGCTCCTTGGAAACTTTTTGGGGCAGTTCTACTCTAGAGGGTCGCTATGAGTCAGAATTGACTCGATGGCAGTGGGTTTGGTTTTTTTGGCTTTGGATCATCACAGATCATATTATCTCTACTCGTTCTTTCTTCTGTTCGTGGTAAAATATATATAAACAAGAAAATGTTATTTTAATCATTTTTAACTGTACCTCTAATTCAGTGACATTCATTACATTAACCCTGTTGTACAAGCATAACAATTATCTATTTCCAAAAGTTTTTCATCACCCCAAACAAAAACTCAGTACCCCTTAAGAAGTAACTCCCCATTACCCTCTCCCCACAGCCTCTGGTAACCACTTAATAACATTTTGTCTTTATGCATTTGCCTATTCTAGATATTTCACATAAGTGGAGTCATATAATATTTGTCCTTTTCTTTGACTTATTTCACTTAACATAATTGTTTCAAGATTCATAATGTAACAACATGTATCACAATTTCATCATTCTTTATGGCTGAGTAATATTCTATTGTGTGGAAATACCACGTTTGTTTCTCCATTTATCTGTTGAAGCCCACTTGGGTTGTTTCCACCTTTTGGCTATTCTGAATAGTGGTGTACAAGTACCTGTTTGAGTCCCTGGTTTCAAGTCTCTTACAGGGTCATATGATAATTCTATGTTTGACATTATGAGAATTGTTTTCAATAGAAGTTGTACCATTTTACACTCTCACTAGCAATGTAGAAGGGTTCCAATTTCACCACATCCTCACCCATACTTGTTGATTTTGATTTTTTTGATAATAGCCATCCTAGTGGGGGTGATGCAGTAGTTCACTGTGCTCTCAATTGGCATTTCCCTAGTAATGCTGTTCATGTTTTTGCGGACCATTTGTAGATCATCTTTGGAATAAGGTTTATTCAATGCTTTTGCCCATTTTTCAAAATTAGGTTGTTTGCCTTTTTGTTGTTGAGTAGTAAATGCTCCTTATATATTCTGGATATTTAACCCTTCTCAAATATATAGTAACCAAATATTCTCCCTCATTCTGTAGGCTGTATCTTCATTTTATTGATAAAGTGCTTTGACAAACACAAGTCTTTAATTTTGATGTTCAATTTATCTATTTCTTGGTTTCTCGTTCTTGCTTTTGTCATATCAAAGAAGCCATTGTCAAACAAGATCTTGAATCTTTACCTCTGTATTTTCTGTTAAGAGTTTTATGGTTTTACTTCTGAAGGTCATTGATCCATTTTGAGTTAATTTTCGTACATCGTGTGGTTCTGGGTACAAATCCATTCTTTTCAATGTGGAGATTGAGCTGTCTCAGCACCATTTTTTTTTAATTGTGCTTAAAATGAAAGTTGACACCTCAAGTTAGTTTCTCATGCAAAAATTTATATACATGTTATATGACCCTAGTTGCTTTCTCTATAGTGTGACAGTGCACTCCTCCTTTCCAATCTGGCTTTCCCGTGTCCATTCAACCAGATCCTGTCCCTATATACCTTCTCACCTTGCCTCCAGACAGGAGCTGCCCATTTAGTCTTATGTATCTACTTGAACGAAGAAGCACACTCTTCACCAATATCATTTTCTATCTCATACTCCAGTCTAATCTTTGTCTGAAAAGGTGGCTTCAGGAATGATTTTAGTTCTGGGTTAAGAGAGAGTTCAGTGGTCATGTCTTCCAGGGTTCCCCCAGTCTCGGTCATACCATTAAGTCTATTGTTTTTACTAGAATTTGAGTTATGTACCCCATTTTTCTCCTACTCCATCAGGGGTTCTGTTGTGTTCCCAGTGAGGGCGGCCACTGGTGATGGCCGGGCACCATCTAGTTCTTCTGATCTCAGGATGATGGAGTCTCTGGTTTATGTAGCCCTATCTCTTGGGCTAACATTTTCCTTGTATCTTTTGTGTCCTTCATTCTCCTTTGGTCCAGGTGGGTTGGGACTAATTCATGCATCTTAGATGGCCGCTCGCGAGCTTTTAAGACCCCAGAAACCACTCACCACAGTGGGATGCAGAACATTTTCTTAATAAACTATATTTCGCCAATTGACCTAGATGTCCCATGAAACCCTGAGTGTATCCCACATTGTTCTCAGGGTTTTGTCATCTTTCTTCACTTTTTTTTCTCATTTTTCTCAAAGTGGTAACCAAGGGTTTCTCTTCAATTTCAATGATCCTGTCATCCGTTGTTTCAAATTTGCTCCTAAAATCTTCTATGACAATGTCCTTTTTTTCTATAAGAATTTTTATTTTTATTGTGCTTTAAGTGAAAGTTCACAAATCAAGTCAGTCTCACACAAAAAACTTATATACACCTTGCTAAAAACATACTCCCAATTGCTCTCCTCCTAATGAGACAGCCCACTCCCTCCCTCCACTCTCTCTTTTAGTGTCCACTTCACCAGCTTCTAATCCCCTCTGCCCTCTAATCTACCCTTTAGCTAGGAGATGCCAACATAGCCTCAAGTGTCCACCTGATCCAAGAAGCTCACTCCTCACCAGCATCCCTTTCAAACCCACTGTCCAGTCCAATACCTGTCTGAAGAGTAGACTTTGGAAATGGTTCCTGTCCTGGGCCAAAAGAAGGTCTAGGGCCATGACCACTGGGGTCTTTCTAGTCTCAGTCAGGCCATTAAGTCTGGTCTTATGAGAATTTGGGGTCTGCATCCCACTGCTCTCCTGCTCCCTCAGGGGTTCTCTGCTGTGTTCCCTGTCAGGGGAGTCACTGGTTGTAGCTGTGCAACATTTAGGTCTTCTGGTCTCAGGCTGATGTAGTCTCTGGTTTATGTGGCCCTTTCTGTCTTTTGGGCTCATAATTACCTGGTGTCTTTGGTATTCTTCATTCTCCTTTGCTAAAGGTGAGTTGAGACCAATTGATTAATCTTAAATGGCCGCTTACTGGTGTTTAAGAGCCTGGACACCACTATCCAAAGTGTGATGCAGAATGTTTTCCTACTAGATTTTATTATGCCAATTGACTTACATGTCCCCTGAAACCATCCTCCCACAACCTCCGCCCCTGCTATGCTGGCCTTTGAAGCATTCAGTTTATTCATGCAACTTCTTTGCTTTTGTTTAGTCCAGTTGTGCTGACCTGGTCTATATTGTGTTGTCTTTCCTGTCACCTACAGTAATTCTGCTCTATTAACTAATTAGTGAATACCCCTCTCCCACCCTCCCTCCCTCCACCCCTCGAAACCATCACGGAATATTTTCATCTCTGTTTAAACTATTCCTCAAGTTCTTACAATAGTAGTCTTATACAATATTTGTCCTTTTGCAACTAATTTCACTCAGCATAATGCCTTCCAGATTCCTCCATTCTATGAAATGATTCACAGATTCATCACTGTTCTTTATCGATGCATAGTATTCCATTGTGTGAGTAAATCATAACTTACTTATTCATTCATCTGTGGATGGGCACCATGGTTGCTTCCATCTTTTTGCTATTCTAAACAGTGCTGCAATGAACATGGGTGTGCATGTATCTGTTCGTATAAAGGCTCTTATTTCTCTAGAATATATTCCAAGGAGTGGGATTGCTGGATCATATGGTCGTTCTATTTCTTGCTTTTTAAAAAAAGTGCCAAATCGATTTCCAAAGGGGTTGTACCATTTTACATTCCCACCAGCAGTGTAGAAGTTTTCCAATCTCTCCACAGCCTCGCCAACATTTATTGTTTTCTGTTTTATGTATTAATGCCAATCTTGCTGGAGTGGGATGGAATCTCATTGTAGTTTTGATTTGCATTTCTCTAATGAATAATGATTGTGAGCATTTCCTCGTGTATCTCTTACCTACCTGAACGTCTTCTTTACTGAAGTGTCTGTTCATATCTTTTGCTCATTTTTTAGTTGGGTTATTCGTCTTTTTGTAGTTGAGTTTTTACAGTATCATGTAGATTTTAGAAATCAGGCGAGGATCAGAAATGTTATAGCTAAAAACTTTTTCCCAGTCTATAGGTAATCTTTTCATTCTTTTGGTGAAGTCTTTGGATGACCATAGGTATTTGATTTTTAGGAGCTTACGGTTTTTTTTTTTTTTTTTACGGTTATCTAGTTTTTCGTCTGCATTGTTATTTAAGTTTTATATACTGTTGATGCCATGTATTAGGGCTCCTAACGTTGTCCCTGTTTTTTCTCCCACGATCCTTATCATTTTAGATTTTATATGTAGGTCATTCATCAATTTTGATCTCGTTTTTGTGCATGCAGTGAGATAAAGGGTCTTGTTTCATTTTTTTGCAGATGCATATCCAGTTATGCCAGCACCATTTGTTAAAAAGACTGTCTTTTCCCCATTTAACTGACTTTGAGCCTTTGTCAAATATCAACTACTCATAGGTGGATGGATTTATCTCTGGATTCTCAATTCTGTTCCACTGGTCTATGAATCTGTTGTTGTACCAGTACCAGACTGTTTTGAATACTGTCACGAGATAATAGGTTCTAAAATCAGGTAGATTGAGGCCTCCCACTTTGCTATTCTTCTTCAGTAATGCTTTACTTATCCGGGACCTCGAGCCCTTCCATATGAAGTTCATGATTTGTTTCTCCATCTCATTAAAGAATGTCGTTGGAATTTGGATCGGAATTCCATTAAATTTATACATCGCTTTGGTTAAAATAAAGATTTTTATGATGCTAAGTCTTACTATCCATAAGAAAGGTATGTTTTTCCACTTCTGTAGGTCTCTTTTTGTCTCTTGCAGAAGTGTTTTGTAGTTTTCCTTGTATAAATCTTTTACATCTCTGGTCAGATTTACTTCTAAGGATTTTATCTTCTTGAGGGCTACTGTAAATGGTATTAATTTGGTGTTTTGATCTTCAATGTTCATTTTGTTGGTATAGAGGAATCCAACTGATTTTTGTATGTTTATCTTGTATCTCAATACTCTCCTGAACTATTAGTTTCAGTAGTTTTCTTGAGGATTCCGTAGGATTATCTGTGTATAAGATCATGTCATCTGCAAAAAGAGATAATTTTACTTCTTTCTTGTGAGTCTGGATGCATTTTATTTCCTTCTCTAGCCTAATTGCTCTGGCTAGGACCTCCAGCACAATGTTAAATAAGAACAGTGATAAAGGGCATCCTTGTCTGGTTTCCCATTTCAAGGGGAATGCTTTCAGGCACTCTCCATTTAGGATGATGTTAGCTATTGGCTTTCTATCAATGTCCTTTATGCTGCTGAGGAATTTTCCTTCTATTTCCGTTTTACTGAGAGATTTTTTTTATCATGAATGAGTGTTGAACTTTGTCAAATGCCTTTTGTGCAACAATTCATAAAATCATGTGATGCTTCTCTTTTGTTTTATTTATATGATGGATTACATTAATTGTTTTTCTAATGTTGAACCATTCCTGCATACCTGGTATGAATCCAAACCCACTTGGTCAATGGTGAATTATTTTTTGATATGTTGTTTATTTCTGTTGACTACAATTTTGTTGAGGATTTTTGCATCTATGTTCATAAGGGATATAGGATATGCTGGCTTCATAGAATGAGTTTGGGAGTATTCCGTCCTTTTCTATCCTCTGCAATACCTTTAGTAGTAGCAGTGTTAACTCTTCTGTGAAAGTTTCTTAGAACTCTGCAGTGAAGCCATCCGGGGCACAGCTTTTTTTTTGTTGGGAGAGTTTCGACTACCTTTTCAATCTCTTCTTTTGCTATGGTTCTATTTAGTTGTTCTGCCTCTCTGTGTTAGTTTAGGTAGCTAGCGTGTTTCCACGAATTCATCCATTTCTTCTACGTTTTCAAATTTGTTAGAGAACAACTTCTCAAAGTAATCTGATATGCTTCTTTGAATCTCAGTTGGGTCTGTTCTAATATCGCCCATCTCATTTCTTATTCGGGTTATTTGCTTCCTCTCCTGTTTTTCTTTTGTCAGTTTGGTGAGTGGTTTATCAATTTTGTTGATATTTTCAATGAACCAGCTTTTGGTCTTGTTAGTTCTTTCAACTGCTTTTCTGTTTTCTAGTTCATTGAGTTCTGCTCTAATTTTTATTATTTGTTTACTTCTGGTGCTTAAGGGTTTCTTTTGCTCCTCTCTTTCCATTTGTTCAAGTTGTAGGGATAATTCATTGATTTGGGCCTTTTCTTCTTTTTGGATGTGTGCATTTTTTTATATAAATTGATCACTGAATACTGCTTTCGCTGTGTCCCAACGTTCTGATAGGAAGTGTTTTCATCCTCATTGGACTCTATGAATTTCTTTATTCCATCCTTAATGTCTTTTATACTCGTTTTTTTGAGTAGTGTATTGTTTAGTTTACAAGTGTTTGATTTTTTCCCGGTTTTTTCTGTTACTAATTTCCAATTTGATGACCTTAAGGTCAGAAAAGATGCTTTGTAACATTTCAATGTTTTGGATTCTGCTAAGGCTTGCTTTATGACCTAATACGTGGTCTATTCTAGAGAATGTTCCATGTGTACTAGAAAAGAAAGTATACTTGGTTGCTGTTTGGTGGACTGTTCATGTATGTTTATGAGGTCAAATTGGTTGATTGTGGCATTTAGATCTTCTGTCTTTATTGAGCTTCTTTCTGGATGTCCTGTCCTTCACCGAAAGTAGTGTGTTGAAGTCTCCAACTATTATTATTGAGCTGTCTATCTCATTTTTCAATGCTGATAGAGTTTATGTATCTTGCTGCCCTGTCACTGGTTGCATAAATATTTAATATATCTTCTTAGTATACTGTCCCTTTAATCATTATATAGTGTCCTTCCTTATCCTTTCTGATGGATTTAACTTTAAAGTCTATTTCGTCAGAAATTAATATTGCTACTCCTGCTCTTTTTTGATTGTTGTTTGCTTGATTGTTGTCTGCATACCATCCTTTGAGTTTTTGTTTGTTTGTGTCTCTAAGTCTCAGGTGTGTCTCTTGTAGGCAGCATATAGACAGATCTTGTTTTTTAATTCATTCTGCCACTGTCTTGTCTCTTTGTTGGTGCATTTAGTCCATTTAGATTCAGCGTAATTATGGAAAGGTATGAATTTAGTGCTATCATTTTGATGTCTTCTTTCTGTGTTGTTGACAGTTTCTTTTTCCCACTTAATTTTATGTGCTGCGTAGATCACCTTTATATATTGTCCTTTCCTCATATTCGTTCTTGTTGATTTTGTTTCTGCTGAGTCTCTATTTTTTTTTTTTTTTTGTATTTTATTTTGATGTATAGGAAAGTTTGTCTCCTTTGTGGCTTCCTCATTACTTACCCCTATTTTTCTAAATGTAAACCTAACTTTTACTTCCTTGTATCCCCTTATCTTCCTCTCCATATGGAAGGTCGATGACTACATTTCTTAGTCCCCCTTTATTGTTTTAATGTTGTCTTCTTTTACGTAATAACATCACTATTACCCTGTTCTGAGCTTTTTTTTCTTAACTTACTTTGTTTTTTTTTTTATTTCCCTGTTTGGGTTGCCTTCTGATTGCTCTGCCCAGTGTTCTAGTCTTGGGTTGATACCTGATATTGTTGATTTTCTAACCAAAGAACTCCCTTTAATATTTCTTCTAGTTCTGGTTTGGTTTTAACGAATTCCATAAACTTCTGTTTATCTGGAAACATCCTAATTGCACCTTCATATTTAAGAGACACTTATGATTTCTGGCTGGCAATTTTTTCCTTCAATTTTTAAATAAGTCGTCCCATTGACTTCTTGCCTGCATGGTTTCTGCTGAGTAGTCCGAGCTTATTCTTATTGGCTCTCCCTTGTACATGACTTTTCGTTTATCCCTAGCTGCTCTTAAAATTCTCCCTTTATCTTTGGTTTTGGCAAGTTTGATTACAATATGTCTTGGTGACTTTCTTTTAACATCTACCTTATGTGGAGTTCGATGAGCATCTTGGATAGATATCTTCTCATCTTTCACGATGCCAGGGACATTTTCTGCCAACAAATCTTCAGCAATTCTCTCTGTATTTTCTGTCATCCCTCCCTGTTCTGGTACTCCAATCACTCATAGGTTATTTCTCTTGATAGAGTCCCACATGATTCTTAAGGTTTCTTCATTTTTAATTCTTTTATCTGATTTTTCTTCAAATATACTAGTGCCAAGTGATTTATTTTTCTATTGAGTTATCTAATTCTGTAATTTTGTTGTTAATTTTCTGAATTTCTGTTTGCTGTATATGGATTTTTCCAGCTTATTAAATTTTTCATTATGTTCCTGAATAATCTTTTTAATTTCTTCAATTGCTTTATCTGTGTGTTCCTTGGCTTGTTCTGCGTATTGCCTCATTTTCTTCCTGATGTCTTGAAGGGTTCTGTATATTAATCTTTTGTATTCTGGCTCTGGTAATTCCAGGAATGCACTTTCATCTAGAAGATCTATGAATTCTTTGTTTTCAGAGCTTGTTAAGGTGATCATGGTCGATTTCTTTCTGTGACTTCATATTGACTGTTGTCTCCGAGCCATCTATAAGTTATTATATTAGTTTATTTTATGTTTGCTTATTGTGTCATAGCTTCTAGCTTTGTTTTGTTTCGATATGCCCAAATGGGTTGCTTGAGTGAGCTAGCTTGATTATTTTTACCTTTGGAGCTCTGACATCATGTTCCCAGATGGCTAGAGCTGTCATCAGGTATATCAGTCTACGAGTCCATTTGCTTTTCTTGTATGAATTCAGCTCAAGTGTCCAGGCAGCTGATCATCAATTGTGTGGTACAGGCTCTATCCTACAGTCTTAGAGGGGCAGGGGTGATTGGTGTAGGTTGCAGCAGCAGGTCACACTCTGAACAAGGAAGGGGGCTGAGAATCTTCCCCCACGTGTCTCTGAGGAAAGTGTGTCCCCAGTCCCTAGAGCATATAGCTGGGTGGGCTCTGCAGATGGACCATGGCCACCCAAAGTTTTGGGTTGTAAGGACTCGGGGATACCAGTTATCCTTGGACCCGTGTCATGGGTGGCTGGGTGACATGAGTGGAGCTACTGGTCCTTAGACCCCTGATGTGGGTAGGTGAGGACCCTGTTTAATAAGCAAATCAACATCAAACATCAAACACCCAACTCTCCACCACACAGCTGAAACAGTTTGAGTCTGCCAACAAGGGCCTATTCTCCTGAAATTGGCCCATACAGGTCCATGCAGAGGGGAAACGTACTTAAAGTCCACAGACCGTTTATGCCTCAGCTCCCCCAGTTAGTGGAGCTGGTAAATTATCTTTTCCCCAACCGCAAATTTTTTCCCTTTTCCAAGGCCGGGAGAATGGCTCTAGGCGCTCAAAAGGGCCTGTATCAGGCCCAGGGCATTTAGCTGCTGAAGCCAGATTTGCGGGGGGGGGGGCGGTAAAATATACGCAAATACTTAGCTTTTGCCGAAAGCGCCGCTCTTCTCTGGATGCGAAGGTGGGAGTAGACTGTGTGGCTGGCTGCTTCTCCAAGGAAACTGCGGCCGAACACTAGTGTCAGTCCGACGCCACTGCTCCGTGAATGGTGCCTGAGGGTTCCCTGCAATTCATATCCAGTAACTCCTCTCTGTTTCTGAACCATCTCTTCCTACCCCTGCCCCTCATTTTGTTTTCTAAGTTTGCCTCTGATGTTCAGAGCTCCTTGTTTGCATTAAATATACTTGTTTCACCTTTTTTTCAGGTCTTTGTTGTAAAGAGGGCTCACCGGAAGTGACTATCTATTCCACCATTTGGCTCCCGGCAACGTCCATTTCTGAGATCCTGTTTATCTTCTGGATTTCTACGTGTTATGTTTGTATGGTTTCTAGCTGCTTGTTTATTTTCACATTTTGTCCCTATATTATTTTCCTAAAGTCTTCCATTCCATTATCCATCTTTTCCATGATTTTGTCTGTCTTTTCCATGATTTTGTCTATTTTTTCCTAATTTTTGTCTGCATATTCCTTCATCTGTTGGAGAACCCTAAATATTTGAGTTTTGAATTCCCTATCAGGTAGTTTCAGTGCCTTTTCTTCTACTGGAAGGTCATCCAGTATTTTATTTTATATGCTTCTGGAGCCATCCTACCATGCTTTTTTTAATACATTTTGATATTGTTCACAGTCTTCGAAACATTCAGCAATTATTTTCTTTGTTTACGGTTATATGTTTGTTTTTGCCTGCTTTTTTGTTCTATTTTGTTAAGTCTGGGCAGGTGCACTGGGCGTTCTTTGCTGTTTGCTCTTCTGTGGGCATGATACATCTCACTCCCTTGTCCAGGTGGGCAGAGCCTGGTCGCTTAGCTATGGTGTAGCATAGCGGGTCCAGCAGAAGTGGAGGACTGTGGATGGTTAGTTTGTAGCACAAACTGGGGCCGACGGGATGGAGCTGGGGGGCAATGCAGTGCAGCATCCAGGGGACCATGTTGGTACTGCGCCGGGGTGCGGCACTTGGAACATGGTGCAAATGGGCAGGAGGCAAAAGACAGGAAATGCTGTACAGAGCTAAGTGGATGGGTGAAAGATGAAAAAGAGAAAAACAAGACAGAAATGGAGAAAGTAAAAAAGGTAACTAAAATGGCAGCACGAAAGTATTCCGTGGGCGAGGACGAGGCAGACCCGGCAAGGCCTTGAGCTGGCAGCTCTCTAGCCGAATGGTGTGCCTTGGTCTGTCTAGAAAGGGCATAGGCAGCACCCAGGGCTAGGTGGGCAGGAGAAGGAAATAGGGAAAAAAGAGGGAAGAAACCAACAAACAAAATAAATTTGAAAAAAAAATAAACAGGAGGCAAGGCCAAGATGACATAGTAGTCAGATGATTCCAGTGGTACCTTACAACCAAGACCTGAAAAAAAAAAGTGACTCGATTATATATAAGACAAGGTAGGACACCTGAACTTCTGAGGTAAAGTTAAGAAATCAAATTGAGTGTCAGAGGGAGGGAGAGATGGTACAGAAGCAGTGAGGAGTTGCCGAGTAAGGGGGGAAGTCAGCCCTGATTCCCTGGCGTGACTGTAGCAGGGCTGGTGGTACTGTTCAGAACACAACTGCTTCAGTGAGAGAAGCTAAAAGAAGTGGCGCAGTCCTGATCCCCTGGTGCGACTGTGGCGGGGCTGACAGCGGTGTTCAGGCTGCAGCTGCTTCAGTGAAAGACAGGCGAGGTGGTGCAGCCCAGATCCCTTAGTGCAACAGCAGTGGGGCCAAGCCACTGAACACAATTTATGAACACCTCAGGATTCTGAGATAGAATACCACTCTCAGCACAAGATAAGTGATTTTGTCCAATTTACCGCATAAATCTAATGGCTCCTACGTGGCAGGAACTCTCTCCCATCTATCTGATTCCTCCTTCCTCCGCCCCAGCCAGCTTTAGTAAGTTGATTTCCCTGGGCCTGAGACAGGTCCTGCTGAGCATCCTGAGCCATTCTTCCAGCCACAGAGAAGGAACAAATTAACAAAGGGAGAAAAAATACTCTGCTGACTCCCCTAATCTGGAAACTCAGAGCAGAAGCAGCCCCTGTCCAGGCATAAGCAGTCCACAGACTTTGTCTTTCACCCTTGCATGGATGAAGGTGACCCCATTACACTAGATACCCTCTGGCTGTTATATTGCAAGGACAAATCTGTTTGATGTCTGACTGTAACTGTTTCAGCTGTGCGGTGGTGAGGTGGGGGGGTTGACATTTGATACTGCTCTGCCTGTTAAACAGACTCCTCACCTACCCACAGCAGGGGCCTGAGGACTTCTGGTTCCACCCACGACACCTAGCCACCCACCACAGGGGACCAAGGATAAGTGCTGCCTGCCAGTCCTAACTCCTGAAAGCACTGGGTGCCTATGATACAGCTGTAGAACCCACCCACAAGAGCACACTAGAGAACAGAGACATGCCCTCCCCACACACTCAGGGGCAAGATCTCAGACCCTGCCTTCTGCAGAGTGTGACCCCCTGCCACAACCAGAAATTTGTGCATACACCAATGACCACTGCCTCTCTAAGACTATAGGTGAGAGCCTGCAACACACACTAGGTGACCAACTACATGGACACCTGAGCAGAATCTATACAAGAATAGTGAAAGGACTCCTAGGCTCATATACATGGTAACAGCTCTAGCGATCTAGTGACAGGACATTGGTGCTTCAAAGGCTCCAATAAACAAGTTAGCTCACGCTAGTAGCCTATCTGGGTATACCAAAACAAAACAAAGCAAGATGCTAGGACACAGTGAGCAAACATAAAATAAATTAATACAATAACTTATGGATGGCTCAGAGACAACAGTCAATATTAAATCACATAAAGAAGCAGACCACAATTGTGTCAACAAACTCCCAAACAAAAAACCAAGTAATCTTCCAGATGAAGATGTATTCCTGGAATTACCAGATGTAGAATACAAAAGATTAACATATAGAACTCTTCAAGACATCAGGAAGAAGATCAGGCAAAACACCGAGCAAGCAAAGGAGCACACAGATAAAGCAGACAAGCAAATTAAGATTATTCAAGAACATAATGAAAAATTTAATAGGCTGCAACAATCCATATAGAGACAGCAATCAGAAATTCAGAAGATTTACAATAACATTTCAAAATAAGACAACTCAGTAGAAAGTCAGTGCAGCAGAACTGAGGAAACAGAAGGAAGAATTAGGGAGATTGAAGATAAAACACTTGGCAACAATATACTTGAAGAAAAATCAGATAAAAGAACTAAAAAATGAAGAAGACATAATCATATGCAACTCTATCAAGAAAAATAACCTACGAATCACTGGAATACAAGAACAGGGAGGGATACCAGAAAATACAGAAAGAATTGTTGAAGATTTGTTGGCAGAAAACTTCCTTGACATCATGAAAAATGAGAAGATATCTATCCAAGATGCTCACCAAACCCCATACAAGGTAGATAAGAAAAGAAAGTCACCAAGACATACTATAATCAAACTTGTCAAAACCAAAGATAAAGAAAAAATTTTAAGAGCGGTCAGGGATAAACGAAAAGTCACCTACAAAGGAGAGTCAATAAGAAAAAGCTCAGACTACACGGCAGAAACCATGCAGGTAAGAAGACAACGGGACGACATATATAAAGCATTGAAGGAAAAAAAACTGCCAGCCAAGAATCACATATCCAGCAAAACTGTCTCTCAAATATGAAGGTAAAATTAGGACATTTCCAGATAAACAGAAGGTTAGGGAATTTGCAAAAACCAAACCAAAACTACAAGAAATACTAAAGGGAACTCTCTAGCTAGAAAATCAATAATATCAGATATCGAGCCAACACTACAGCACAGGACAGAGCAACCACATATCTACAAAGAGTGGGAAATCACAAAAATAAATCAAGATAAACAAAGCTCAAAACAGGGAATTAGCGATGTCATTATGTAAAAGATGACAACATTAAAGCAATAAAAAAAGAGGGACTAAATAAAGTAGTCATAGATCTTTCATATGGAGAGGAAATCAAGGTGATACAGTGAGATAAAATTTAGGTATAAACTTAGAAAAATAGGAGTAAATATTAAGGTAACCACAAAGGAGACTAACAATCCTACACACCAAAATAAAATACAAGAAAAACATAAAGACTCAGCAAAAACAAATTCAACTACAATGAAAAAGAGGAACACACTATTTACAAAGAAAAACTACTCAACACAAAAAATTAAGTGGAAACAAAACCTGTCAACAACACACAAACCACCACATCAAAAGGACAGCAAGAAATTCAAACCTATCTATAATCATGCTGAATGTAAATGAACTAAATGCACCAATAAAGAGACAGAGAGTGGCAGAATGGATTAAAAAAAAAAACCCAATCTGTCTATATGCTGCCTAAAGAGGCACACCTTAGACTTAAATACACAAACTAAAACTCAAAGGATTAAAAAAATATATATATCAAGCAAACAACAATAAAAAAGAGTAGGAGTAGCAATATTAATTTCTGACAAAAAAGACTTTAAGGTTAAATCCAACACAAAGGATAAGGAAGGACACTATATAATGATTAAATGGACAATATACCAGGAGGATATAACCATATTAAATATTTATGCACCCAATGGCAGTGCTGCAAGACAGATACCTAAAACTAACTCTAACAGCATTGAAAAGGGAGATAGACAGCTCCAATGTAACAGTAGAAGACTTCAACTCACCACTTTCAGTGAAGGACAGGACATCCAGAAAGAAGCTCAATAAACACACAGAAGATCTAAATGGCACAATAAACCAACTTCACCTCATAGACATATACAGAACATTCCAACCAACAGCAACCAAGTATACTTTCTTTTCTAGCGCATACAGAACATTCTCTAGAATAGACCACATACTAGGTTATAAAGCAAGCCTTAGCAGAATCCAAAACATCAAAACATTACAAAGAACCTTCTCTGACCACAAGGCTATAAAAGTAAAAATCAATAACAGAAAAAGCAGGGAAAGAAATCCAACACTTGGAAACTGAAAAGTACCCTTCTCAAAAACTGCTCGGTTAAAGAAGAAATTAAAGATGGAATAAAGACATTCATAGACTCCAATGACAATGAACACACTTGGCATCAGAACCTCTGGGACACAGTTAAAGCAGTGCTCAGAGATCTATTTAGATCAATAAATGCACACATACAAAAAGAAGAAAGAGCCAAAATCCCTAATACTTGAACAAACAGAAAGAGAACAACAAACAAAACCCTCCGGCACCAGAAAAAAGCAAGTGTTAAAAACTGGAGCAGAATTAAACAAAATAAGAGAATGGAAAAGCAACTGACGGAGTTAACACAAAAGCTGCTTCTTTGGAAAAATTTTAAAAAATTGATAAACCGTTGGCCAAACTGACAAAAGAAAAACAGAAGAGGAAGCAAGAAGCTCAAATAAGAAATGATATGGACGATATCACAACAGACCCAACAGAAATTAAAAGAATCATATCAGATTATCACAAAAAAAAATACTCTAACAAGTTTGAAAACCTAGAAGAAATGGATGAATTTCTAGAAACACACTACCGACCTAAACTAATACAAACAGAGGTAGAACAGCTAAATAAAGTTATAACAAAAGAAAAGATTGAAAAGGAAATTTAAAAAGTCCCAAAGACAACAAAAAAGCCCTGGCCCTGACAGCTTCACTAGAGAGCTCTACTACACGTTTTACAGAAGAATTAACACCACTACTACTAAATATTTCAGAGCACAGAAAAAAATGGAATACTCCCAAACTCATTCGATGAAGCCAATATATCCCTGATACAAAAATCCCTGTGTAAAGACACCACAAAAAAAGAAAGCTACAGACCTATATCCCTCATGTACTTAGATGCAAAAATCCTCAACGAAATTTTAGCCAATAAATTCAACAACATATTAAAAAAATAATAATTCACCAAGGCCGAGTTGGATTCATACTAGGTATGCAGGGATGGTTCGCCATTAGAAAAACAATCAATGTAATCCACTGCATAAATGAAATAAAGGACAAGAACCACATGATCTTATCAACTGATGGAGAAAAGGCATTTGAAAAAGTCCAACACCCATTCACGGTAAAAACTTTCAGCAAAATAAGAATAGAAGGAAAATTCCTCAGCATAAGAAGGGGCATTTATACAAAGCCAACAGCCAACATCATGCTAAATGGAGAGAGACTGAAAGCATTCATTCCCCTAAAGAATGGGAACCAGACAAGGATGCCCATTGTCAACACTCTTATTCAGCACTGTGCTGTAGGTCCTAGCCAGAACTATTAACCTAGATAAAGAAACAAAGGGCATCCAAACTGGCAAAGAAGAACTAAAGGTATCTGCGGATGATATGATCTTATATACAGGAAAACCTAAAGAATGCTCAATAAAACTACTGAAACTAACAGAAGAGTTTAGCACTTTATCAGGATACAAGCTAAACATACATAAATCACTGGATTCCTCTGCACCAACAAAGAGAACGTTGAAGAGGAAACCAACAAATCAGTATCATGTACAATAGCCCATAAGAAGACAAAATACTTAGGAATAAATCTAACCAGAGCTGTGAAAAGACCTATACAAAGAAAGCTGTAAAACACTACTGCAAGAACCAAAGAGACTTACATAAGTGGAAAAACATACCCTGCTCGTGGATAGGAATACTCAAGATTGTAAAAATGTCTACTGTACCCAAAGTGATCTATAGACACAATGCAATACTGATTCAAGCGCTTATGACATTTTTTAATGAGATGGAGAAACAAATCACCAACTTCATATGGAAGGGAAAGATAAGTAAAGCATTACTGAAAAAGAAGAACAAAGTGGGAGGCCTCACTCTACCTGATTTTAGAATCTATTATACCACCACAGTAGTCAAAACAGCCTGATACTGGTAAAACAACAGACACATAGACCAATGGGACAGAATTGAGAATCCAGACATAAATCCATCCACAGATGAGCAGCTGATATTTGACAAAAGCCTAAAGTCCATTAAATGGGGAAAAGACAGTCTCTTTAACAAATGGTGCTGCCGTAACTGGATATCCATCTGCAAAAAAAATGAAACAAGACCCATACCTCACACCATGCACAAAAACTAACTCAAAATAGATCAAAGACCTAAATATGAAATCTAAAACAATAAAGATCATGGAAGAAAAAATAGGGATAATTCTAGGAACCCTAATACATGACATAAACACTAAACAAAACATTACTAACAATGTACAAACACCAGAAGAGAAATTAGATAACTGAGAGCTCCTAAAAGTCAAACACCTATGCTCATCCAAAGACTTCAGCAAAAGAGTAAAAAGATTACCCACAGACTGGGAAAAAGTTTTTAGCTGTGACATTTCCGATCAGCATCTGATTTCTAAAATCTACATGATACTGCTAAAACTAAATAACAAAAAGACAAATAACTCAATTAAAAAATGGCAAAGGATATGAACAGGCACTTTACCAAAGAAGACATTCAGGCTGCTAATAGATACATGAGGAAATGCTCACAATCATTAGCTGTTAGAGAAATGCAAATCAAAGCTACAATGAGATTCCATCTCACCCCAACGGGGATGGCGTTAATCCAAAAAACACAAAATTATAAATGTTGGAGAGGTTGTGGAAAGATTGGAACGCTTATACACTGCTGGTTGGAATGTAAAATGGTACAACCAGTTTGAAAATTGATTTGGCACTTCCTTAAAAAGCTAGAAATAGAACTACCATATGACCCAGCAATTCCACTCCTTGAAATACACCCTAAGGAAATAAGAGCCGTCACACAAACAGATATACGCACACCCATGTTCACTGCAGCACTGTTTACAACAGCAAAAAGATGGAAGCAACCAAGGTGCCCATGAACGGACGAACGGATAAATAAATTACGGTATATTCACACAATGGAATGCTATGCAAAGATTAAGAAGAATGATGAATCTGTGAAACATTTCATAACATGGAAGAATCTGGAAGGCATTAAAAAAAAAACCCACTGCCGCATTTTGCTGAGTGAAATTAGTCTGCAAAAGGACAAATATTGTATGAGACCACTATTGTAAGAACTCTAGATAATGTTTAAACACAGAAGAAAATATTCTTTGATGGTTATGAGCGTGGGGAGGGAGGGAGAGAGATATTCACTAATTAGAAAGTAGGCAAAAATTTTTTAGGCAAAGAGAAGGGCAACACACAATGGGGTTAGTCAGTATGTATGTGTGTGTGTAGACACAAAGAAAACGGCGCTAAAGGGGTCCAGCTGATGAAGACAGCGTGAACCCCAGCGGCAGTGAGCTCGTATCTCTCTAGCCGAGCAGCCTTGGCCCCATGGAAAACAGCGGATGATGCATAGAGGGAAGATGGGTATGGGGTGGAAAAGTGTGTATCCCTGGCTAGAAGGTGCTCTGTCTCCTGTCAGTAGCTCCATGAAGTTGCATTTCTGTACTCCCTGTCTACAGTCTTTGGTGGCTGAGGTCCAAGATGGTAAATCCAGGCAGCAGTGAGCTGGTACCTCTCCGGCGGAACAACTGTGGCTCCTTGGAAAGTGGCAGAGGCCCCGCACAGTGAAGAAAGGTGGGGGATCAGAAAGCATGCATCCCTGGCCACCAATGCTCTGTCTCCTGTTGGGAGTTCCACAAAGCTGCCTTCCTGCACTTCCCATCTGTGCTCCCCTGTGGATGCAGTCCAAGACGGTGAATCCCAGCCATGTCAGCTGGTAGCTCTCCTCACTCTCTGTTTCTTATCCCATTCAGTGCTTGATCGAGTTCTTTATTCCTTCATTTAGTGCTTAGGCTTCCAGGACTGACAACTGTATTAGTTTTACTTAGTTTCTTGGGTCTTTGCTGCAGAGGTACAGCATGGTGCTTCTGTCTATGGTGGTGCCATGTTGGTGCCACCCCCTAAAAGGAGTATCTTGATATGTCCCACACCACTGGAACCCTAGAAATTGCAGATAG
Source organism: Elephas maximus indicus (assembly GCF_024166365.1). Lineage (NCBI taxonomy): Eukaryota > Metazoa > Chordata > Mammalia > Proboscidea > Elephantidae > Elephas > Elephas maximus. The sequence continues at coordinate 113,785,849 of NC_064846.1, read as the reverse complement.
GGAAGGCACCTGAATTTATCTCCCAAACTCTGGCATGCAAATGTTTCACCAATAAGTCCAGATTTACTAACACTTCATCCTTACCAAGTCTGATCAACATAATGTTATCAACGTAACAGACAAATGTGACAACTCGTGGAAGAGAAAGGTGATCAAGGTCTCAGTAGACTAAATTATGACATAGAGCTGGAGAGTTGATATACCTCCGAGATAGGACAGTGAAGGTGTACTGCTGGCCTTGCCAGCTGAAGGCAAACTGTTTCTAGTGGTTCTTCGAAACAACTGTGGAGAAAAAGGCATTATTAGCCAGTCAATAGTTGTACAGCAGGCACCAGGAAATGTATTAATACACTCAAGCAATGAAACCACATCTAGAACGGCAGCTGCAATTGGAGTCACCACATGGCTAAGTTTTCAATAATCCATTGTCATTCTCCAAGATCCGTCTGTTCTTCCACAGGCCACATAGGCAAGTTGAATGTGGATATGGTAGGGATCACCACCACTGCATCCTTCAAATCCTTGATGGTGGCAGCAATCTCTGCAGTCCCTCCAAAGATGGGGCTTCCTTTTGGTTTACTATTCTCCTACGTAAAGGCAATTCTAATGGATTCCACTTGGCTTTTCCTACCACAATAGCCCTTACTCCACTTGTCAGGGATCCAGTGTGGGGGTTCTGCCAGTTGCTGGGTATTCCAATTATACATTCTAAAACAGGGGATATCACTACAGGATGGGTTCAGGAACCCACTGTGTGATGAACCTGAGCTAAGATTCCATGAATAACCTGACCTCACATGCCCCTACACTGACTGGTGGGCCACAGTGACGTTTTGGATCTCCTGGAATTAGTGTCAGTTCAGAGTCAGTACCCAGTAATCCCCAAAAAGTCTGATTATTTCCTTTTCCCCAGTGAACAGTCACTCTCGTAATAGGCTGTATATCCCTCTGGGGAAGGCTGGGGGAAAGATAACAGTATAAATTTTTGGCAGTGTAGTGGGGTCCTTCAACGAGGGGACCTGGCCTCCCATTCATTCAAGGAGTTGCGAGTCTGTAAACTGGCTTAAATCAGGGAAATGATTGAGAAGCCATGACTCTCTATTTGGGCAATTTGAGTTAGACTGCCGTTCACTTGATCTAGAATCCTTCAGCTTATACATATCAAGTAAATATTTAGTAGGCTTCCCATTGATTTCACTACTAAGGACACCATGACTAAGTAGCCAACACCGTAAGTACATATGAGTCACACTATTATGATTACTGCTTGACTCAATTGTCCATTACAGTAACCACACCTGCCCTGTCTTTGTCGATTGAGTGCCACCACTTAGCCCCTACCACCATAGGGCCCAATCAGTCCCATTGCAGTTAGGTGTGTTAATTCAGTTAGGGGAATTCCCACTGTCAAATCTGACTTACACAAAACAGAAATCACAGCAGTCTTCAAGGATGCTGGGGCACCCTTCACAAATTTGTTCCTCACCATTGTGGTAAAAGGTGTGTCATCGGAGCACTCCATGTGTGGGTCTGTGGGTCTAACCTGATAAATCCACTCAAGCATGCCAATTTCCCTAAGCCCTTGGGTACCTTCTTCTACAGTATACCAAGGCAGGTCTGGTACTCCAACTTGGTTTAGTGTAGGTCACCATGTAATCCATGCTTCAGCAACCCAACCAAATAAATTATTAGATCTTTTCCTAACGTCTCGAGCTGAAACACTGAATGACGAATCTGTGCATAGTGGGCCAATATCAATAGATGTAGACCGATCCATCTTTACATTCCTTGCATCATTATCCCACACCCTTAATAGCCATTTCCACACATATTCCCAGGTTTGTTTGTACATATTAGAAAAGTCAAGCAGTTCTTTTGGAATGCAGCCTATCTCATCCTGGAGCCCTGGTGGCGCAGTGGTTAAGAGCCTGGCTGCTAAACAAAAGACTGGCAGTTTGAATACACCAGCCGCTCCTTACAAACCCTTATGGGGCAGTTCTACTCTGTCCTATAGGGTCATTGTCTTAGTCATCAAGTGCTGCCATAATTTTACCACAAGTGGATGGCTTTAACAAAGAGAAATTTATTATCTCAGTGTCTAGTAGGTTACAAGTCCAAATTCTGGGTGTCAGCTACACGAGAAGGCTTTCTCTCTTTGTCGCCCCTGTAGGAAAAGTCCTTGTCATCAATCCTCCCCTGGTCGAGGAGCTTCCCAGGTGTAGGCATCCCAGGTCCAAAGGACACGCTCTGCTCCTGGTGCTGCTTTCTTGGTGGTATGAGGTCCCCACTCTCTGCTAGCTTCCCTTTCCTTTTATCTTTTGAGAGATAAAAGGCGGTGCAGGCCACGCCCCAGGGAAACTCCCTTTACGTTGGATCAGGGATGTGACCTGGTAAGGGTGTTACAATCACACCCTAATCCTCTTTAACACAAAATTACAATTACAAAATGGAAGACAAACACAGAATACTGGGAATCATGGCCTAACCAAGTTAATACACACATTTTTGGGGGGTTATAATTCAATCTATGACAGTCGCTATGAGTCAGAATCGACTCTACGGCAATTTTTTTTTTCAGTTTTATACCTCCTCCTGTGTCACATTTTGTACTTCACCACTAAATTCATACCTATCCATAATTACCCTGAATGTAAATGGACTAAATGCACCAATAAAGAGACAGAGAGTGGCAAAATGGATTATAAAACAAGATCCATCTATATGCTGCCTACAAAACACACACCTTAGACTTGGAGACACAAATGAACTAAATTTCAAAGGATGGAAAAAAAATATATCAAGCAAACAACAATCAAAAAGGAGCAGGAGCGGCAAAATTAATTTCTGACAAAATAGACTTTGAAGTTAAATCCATCAGAAAGGATAAGGAAGGACACTATATAATAATTAAAGGGACAATACAACAAGAAGATATAACCATATTAAATATTTATACACCCAATGACAGGGCTGCAAGATACATAAAACAAACTCTATCAGCATTGAAAAGTGAGATAGACAGCTCCACAATAATAGCAGGAAACTTCAACACACCACTTTCGGTGAAGGACAAGACATCCAGAAAGGAACTCAATAAAGACAGGGAAGATCTAAATGCCACAATCAACCAACTTGACCTCGTAGACATATACAGAACACTCCACCCAACAGCAACGAACTATACTTTCTTTTCCAGTGCACATGGAACATTCTCTACAATAGGCCACACATTAGCTCATAAAGCAAGCCTTAGCAGAATCCAAAACATTGAAATATTACAAAGCATCTTCTCTGACCATAAGGCCATAAAAGTGGAAATCAATAACACAAAAAGCAGGGAAAAGAAATCAAACACTTGGAAACTGAACAATACCCTGCTCAAAAAAGACTGGATTATAGACGACATTAAGGATGGAAAAAGAAATTCAGGGAATCCAATGAGAATGAAAACACTTCCTATCAGAAACTTTGGGACACAGCAAAAGCAGTGCTCAAAAGCCAATTTATATCAATAAATGCACACAACCAAAAAGAAGAAAGAGCCAAAATCAAAGAACTGTCCCTACTACTTGAACAAATAGAAAGAGAGCAACAGAAGACACCCACAGGCACCGGAAGAAAACAAAAAATAAAAATTAGAGCTGAACTAAATCAAACAGAAAAACAACAGAAAGAATTAACAAGACCGAAAGCTGTTTTTTTGAAAAATTCAACAAAATTGATAAATCACTGGCCACATTGAAAAAAGAAAAACAGGAGAGGAAGCAAATAACCCAAATATGAAATGAGATGGACGATATTACAACAGAACAAACTGAAATTAAAAGAATCGTAACAGATTACTATGAAAAACTCTATTCAAATTTGAAAACCCAGAAGAAATGGAAGAATTCCTAGAAACACACCACCTACCTAAACTAACACAAACAGAGGTAGAACAACTAAATAGACCCAGAACAAAAGAGATTGAAAAGGTAATCAAAAAACTCCCAACAAAAAAAAGCCCTGGTCAGGACGGCTTCACTGCAGAGTTCTACCAAACTTTCAGAGAAGAGTTAACACTACTACTACCAAAGGTATTTCATAGCATAGAAAAGGATGGAATACTACCAAACTCATTCTATGAAGCCACCATATCCCTGATACCAAAACCAGGTAAAGACACCACAAGGAAAGAAAATTATAGACCTACATGAATGTAGATGCAAAAATCCTCAACAAAATTCCAGCTAATAGGATTCCACAACATATCAAAAAAATAATTCACCACGACCAAGTGGGATGCATACCAGGTATGCAGGGATGGTTCAACATTAGAAAAACAATTAATGTAATCCACCACATAAATAAAACAAAAGACAAGATTCACATGATTTTATGAATTGATGCAGAAAACGCATTTAACAAAGTTCAACACTCATTCATGATAAAAACTCTCAGCAAAATAGGAATAGAAGGAAAATTTCTCAACATAATAAAGGGCTTTGGGTTTTTTTTTAGGGTGTATATACAAAGCCAACAGCCAACATCACCCTAAATGGAGAGAGACCGAAAACATTCCCATTGAGATCGGGAACCAGACAAGGATGCCCTTTATCACCACTCTTATTTAACATTATGCTGGAAGTCCTAGCCAGAGGAATCAGGCTAGATAAAGAAAGAAAGGGCATCCAGATTGGCAAGGAAGAAGTCAAAGTATCTCTATTTGCTGATGACATGATCTTATACATAGAAAACCCTAAGGAATCCTCTAGAAAACTCCTGAAACTAATAGGAGAGTTCAGCAGAGTATCAGGATACAAGATAAACATACAAAAATCAGTTCGATTCCTCTACACCAACAAAAAGAACATCGAAGAAAAAATCACCAAATCAATGCCATTTACAGTAGCCACCAAGAAGATAAAATACTTAGGAATAAATCTTACCAGAGATGTAAAAGACTTACACAAAGAAAACGACAGTACACTTCTCCAAGAAACCAAAAGAGACTTACATAAGTGGAAGATCATACCTTGCTCATGGATAGGAAGACTTAACATTATAAAAATGTCTATTATACCAAAAGCAATCTATACATTTAATGCAATTCCGATCCAAATCCCAATAACATTCTTTAAGGAGATGGAGAAACAAATCACCAATTTCATATGGAAGGGAAAGAGGCCCCGGATAAGATAAGGCTTTTACTGAAAAAGAAGAACAAAGTGGGAGGCCTTACTTTACCTGATTTTAGAACCTATTATACCGCCACAGTAGTCAAAACAGCCTGGTACTAGTAAAACAACAGATACATGGACCAATGGAACAGAATTGAGAATCCAGACATAAATCCATCCACATATGAGCAGTTGATATTTGACAAAGGTCCCAAACAGTTAAATGGGGAAAAGACATTCTTTTTAATAAATGGTGCTGGCATAACTGGATATCCATCTGCAAGAAAATGAAACAAGACCCATACCTCACTCCATGCACAAAAACTAACTCAAATTGGATCAAAGACCTAAATATAAAAGCTAAAACAAAAAAGATTATGGAAGAAAAAATAGGGACAATGTTAGGAGCCCTAATACATGGCATAAACAGTATAGAAAACATTATAAAGAACATAGAAGAAAAACTAGATAACTGGGAGCTCCTAGAAATCAAACTCTTATGCTCATCCAAAGACTTCACCAAAAGACTAAAAAGACTACATACAAACTGGGAAAAAGTTTTAAGCTATGACATTTCTGATCAGCGCCTGATCTCTAAAATCTACATGATACTGCAAAAAGACAAATAACCCAATTAAAAAATGGGCAGAAGATATGAACAGACACTTCACTAAGAAGACATTCAGGTAGCTAACATATATATGAGGAAATGTTCACGATCATTAGCCATTAGAGAAATGCAGATCAAAACTACAATGAGATTTCATCTCACTCCAACAAGGCTGGCATTAATCCAAAAAACACAAAATAATAAATGTTGGAGAGGCTGTGGAGAGACTGGAACACTTCTACACTGCTGGTGGGAATGTAAAACGGTACAACCACTTTGGAAATCGATTTGGCGCTTCCTCAAAAAGTTAGAAATAGAACTACCATACGATCTGGCAATCCCACTCCTTGGAATATATCTAGAGAAATAAGAGCCTTTATATGAACAGATATATGCACACCCATGTTTACTGCAGCACTGTTTACAATAGCAAAAAGATGGAAGCAACCAAGGTGCCCATCAACGGATGAATGGATAAATAAATTATGGTATCTTCACACGATGGAATACTACACATTTTTAAAGAACAGTGAGGAATCTGTGAAACATTTCATAACATGGAGGAACCTGGAAGGCATTATGCTGAGTGAAATAAGTCAGTTGCAAAAGGACAAATATTGTATAAGACCACTATTATAAGAACTGGAGAAACAGTTTAAACTGAGAAGAAAACATTCTTTTGTGGTTATGAGAGGGTGGAGGGAGGCAGGGTGGGAGAGGGGTATTCACCAATTAGATAGTAGATAAGAACTACTTTAGGTGAAGGGAATGACAGCACACATTACAGGGGAGGTCAGCACAACTGACTAAACCAAAAGCAAAGAAGTTTCCTGAATAAACGGAATGCTTCGAAGGCCAGTGTAGCAGGGGCAATGGTCTGGGGACCATGGTTTCAGGAGACATCTAAGTCAACTGGCATAATAAAATCTATTAACAAAACATTCTGCATCCCACTTTGAAGAGTGACCTCTGGGGTCTTAAATGCTATCAAGCAGTCATATAAGATGCATCATTTGGTCTCCACCCACCTGGATCAAAGGAGAATGAAGAACACCAAGGACACGAGGTGATTACGAGCCCAAGACACAGAAAGGGCCACATGAACCAGAGACTACATCAGCCTGAGACCAGAAGAACTAGGTGGTGCCCGGCTACAACCGATGACTGCCCTGACAGGGAACACAACAGAGAATCCCTGAGGGAGCAGGAGAGCAGTGGGACGCAGACACCAAATTCTCATAAAACCAGACTTAATCGTCTGACTGAGACTGGAAGGACCCTGGTGGTCATGGTCCCCAGACCTTCTGTTGGCCCAGGACAGGAACCATTCCCGAAGCCAACTCTTCAGACATGGATTGGACTCACAATGGGTTGGAGAGGGATGCTGGTGAGGAGAGAGCTTCTTGGATCAGGTGGACACTTGACACTATGTTGGCATCTCCTGCCTGGAGGGGAGATGAGAGGGTGGAGGGGGTTAGAAGCTGGCAAAAAGGACACGAAAAGAGAGAGTGGAGGGAGAGAGCAGGCTGTCTCATTAAGGGGCGAGTAATTGGGAGTGTGTAGCAAGGTGTATATGGGTTTTTGTGTGAGAGACTGACTTGATTTGTAAACTTTCACTTAAAGCACAATAAAATTTATTTTAAAAAAAAAGGAGCAGAATTTGAACTCTGGCATTCTGACTCAAAAGTGTCTGGTCTTTCCACCGCTGAGGAAGCCACAGCACTCTGTGATCAGGAACACAGGCTTTGGAGGCAGAATGCCTGGATTTGACTCTAGTTCCTGCCACTTACCAGCTGTGTAACCTTGGGCAAGTCACTTCACCTCCCTGAGCCTCATTCACTTTCCCTATTAGTAAAATGGTGATGACAATAAGATTATCTAATTTTCACAGGGCTGCTGTGAGGATTAAAGATAGTATAAGTGAAGGCTTAGCTTGTATTAAGTGATCCAAAAATGATAGCTAGTGGTGCTCATAACAATAGAATATCATACTACCCAAGGTCTAGATTTGGAGCCCTGGCGGTACAGTGGTTAAGAGCTCTGCTGCTAATCAAAACAGTTGGCAGTTCAAATTCACCAGCCACTCCTTAGAAACTCTATCGGGCAGTTCTACTTTGTCCTACAGGGTCGCTACGAGTTGGAATCGACTCAATGGCAATGGGTTTTGGTAAAGTCTAGATTCACATTCAGAAACTAATGCACCCAGTTTTTACGTCATCTCTAAGGCCTCTTCTAGGGAGCCCTGGTGGCACAGTGGTTAAAGTGCTTGGCTGCTAACTCAAAGGTTGGAGGTTCAAACCCACAAGCCACTCTCTGGGACAAAGAAGTGACAGTCCGCTTCCATAAAGATTGCTGCTGTTGTTGTTGTTAGATGCTGTCGAGTTAGTTCCAACTCATAGCGACCCTACATACAACAGAACTAAACACTGCCCAGTCCTGAGCCATCCTCACAATCGTTGTTATGCTTGAGCCCATTGTTGCAGCCACTGTGTCAATCCATCTCGTTGACAGTCTTCCTCTCTTTCGCTGACCCTCTACTTTACCAAGCACAATGTCCTTCTCCAGGCACTGGTCCCTCCTGATAACATGCTCAAAGTACATGAGATAAAGTCTTGCCATCTGTAAAGATTACAGCCTTGGAAGCCCTATGTCGCAGTTTTACTCTGTCCTTTATAGGGTCGCTATGAGTCGGAATCAACTTGACCGCAATGGGTTTGTTTTTGTTTTTTTTAAAGCCTCTTCTAGTCCTTTAAAAACAACCACCACCACCTGTACTTAGCTATTGGCTTTATTCAATCTTAATTTTAAGCACCTCATGTGAACACTGACCATTTCCCAGGAGCTGACTGAAGGCACAAAGGTTTCCCTTATATTTGGCCTATATGTGTCTGAAACTTCTTTTTTTCCCCCATGGTTTATATGTTTTATTTATTTGGTGACTTATTCACTCAATTACTCGACAAACATTTAGTGAGGGCCTACTATGAGCCACATTCTGTAAGAGGTACTGGGAACAAAGGTGTAAAGCAGGCAGACACAGTTTCTGCCCTGATGGCACTTAACAGATGAATTTCAGAAACAGGCCAAGAAATCTCTCAAATGAATATGTAATTACAAATTGTGGTAAGTACTGTACAGGAAAAACACAAAGCACATCATGTCCAGAACATGAAAATGAAAACTTCCTAAGAAGCACAACCATTCTTGATTCTAAGAAGAAAGGAACTTTTTCCAAACATGATATAGTGGTTTTTTTTTTCCAGCTGTGCAACTCTACCCTTAATGAATGCGATTTTGTCTGAAACTATTCTTATTATAGCCTTTGATGTTCTGTCCCCATTAGTCCTTCATTATTTAAAAGTATTCTATAAACATTTATTATGGAACCAAATATTTAGGTAATTCAATCCTTTTTTCTAGGTAATTCAACCCTTCTCCTGTGCTTCATTTCTCCCTTTCTAAACACATTCCAGTTGGCTATCTTCAGCAGATTCTGGTGATTATTTCTTCTACAGATTCTCTATGAGAAACACAAAAGTATGGAGAGCTCTCTGAAAAACACTACAAGAACCCAAAAAGTTTGCTTAAAGATAAAAGAAGAAAGGAATACATATCACACTGAATATATCCCTGACATTTCACTCTCTCAAATATTAGTCAAACAATCAACCTATAAGGCATACATTTACTAAAAGCTTTCAAAACAAGAAGAGTTTGGGGAATCTCCTACAGTTAATAAATTAATAGCATTTTCCCAATGAAAGTCATGATAGATTATTTCCCCCTTAAAATAAAAGGAAAAATAACAGGAGAAAAAAAGATTGGTGTGAGCTCCTAAAAGGATCTAGGAAAGGAATATAATTTCAGCGGGTAGGGAAGACAAGCCCTTCTTTTCAATCCATGATACATTTTAATCCTGCATCACTCAGAAGGCCAGGCCAACCAAAATAAGAATTTATTAAAAGATTATATACCCACCTGCAGCTCACACCAAGCAACCTCAACCCATGTTTCCGTGTCCAGTCCTTTATATACTGTTTTAAATGCTCCTCTTCCCAGCTCTATGTCAAATTTCAGGAATCTGCCACTAGGAGACGTAGCTACAGCCTTCATTTCTGCTTCTTCTTCCATTTCTTTTTCATTTTTCTCCTTGAAACAATCTTTTGAGGATTCTGAAATTGTCTTTGAACACTGTTCGTATTTAACTTCTTGCCCACCTCTTAGTACATTTGTAGGAAGTTTATCTACTCTGGGAATATCTGCTGCAGTCTTTATTCTCTCATCTTTGGGGGAAGATTCACCAACTTTGTCATCTTCCGTCATCTCAATACTCTTTCGGAAAAATCTCTTCCTTTCTATAGTTTCCCCAGAAGCAGAGAAAGTACTGCTTTTTTCCTTTAGTCTAGCTTCCACTGTCAAAGTTGCAGCAACCTGAGGAACTACATTTTCCAATGAAACTGCATCAGGTTTCTCAGAATCTTCTGTGCTAGCTGGCTCCCCTGAATCAGTAGCCATTGTAATTAATATCGGCACTAGATTTTTTTCCTTTTCTACTCTTCAGTCCAGTTACATTTCAGGCATCAGAATTATCAGAATGAACTTCCTTTTATGTGTTCATATATTTCCATAGCAACCTGAGGGGAAAAAAGGGATATTTTAAAATCACCCCACAAAGGAAATCATTAAGAAGAAAACAAGTCACCTGATTTTTTTTAATCCCTTTTTTCTTAATAAGAAGTTTATTCTTTTTTTTTGTCCAATCTTAGCAACCAGCAGACTCCAGGGAATGTTTCTTAATCTTGTTTACCACTATAACCCCCAGTGCCTAGCTGATTATAAATCTCGAACCTTCAACTGCATGAATGTTGGTTAAGAACCTAGTTCAAAACAAGTACCAAAATCCTGACTTTTGTCTAAAATTCTAGAATTAATATATTGTAGTTCTGAATAAAATATTTATGATCTTACCTTCAGATTTTAACGGAAAGAAACTACTGTCAATATTTATACACTACACTAAAAGAATGACATGAAAGACTTAAAAAATATGCATCCAGCAAGAATTTCCTTGAACCAGCAAGAATCTATACAAAGACATTCATTCTAGCACTTACAATTTGGAACACCTGTAACCAAAAACCAAACAGAAGCCTAAAAGGGGTTTAAATATCTCACCATGATACATCATTATGAATAACTGTAACTTTAGTTTTTAGTGAGATGGATAGAAGTTACCATTATATGATTAAATGAAAAAAGGAATATACACAAGCTTGCATATTTATAAATAATTTATAAATAAATGTCTGTGTACAAGTGTATATATGCACATTTTGTATGAATATATGTAAGGCTAGAAGGGTGTACAGTAAAATGATAATGGGGTTATTAACTTGCAATAGTGGGATTATGGACTTTATCTTTCTACTTCTCTGTATTTTCTAAAACTTTCCACAATATACATGTGCTATATCTGTATATAAGGAAAAACTTTTTTCAAGTGGATGTTCAAACCAACAACAAGAAAATTCTTTTCTCACCACAAAGTTAAACCTGTATACCTGTTATTATGTTAAGTGCCTTAAGACCCAACCAAACCAAACTCATTGCAGTCAAGTCAATTACAACTCATAACAACCCTACAGGACAGAGTAGAACTGCAATTCCACTACTAAATACATACCCAAAAGAACTGAAAATAGGGACTCAAACAGATACTTGTACGCCAGCATTATTTACAACAGCCAAAAGGTGGAAAATGCCCAAAAGTGCAACAACAAATGAATGAGCAAAATACAGTGTATATACACACAACAGAATGTTATCCAGCCATAAAAAGAATAAACTTCTAATACACGCTACAACATACATGACCCTTAAAAACATTATACTAAATGAAGTAAGTGAGACACAAAAGGACAGATATTACATGATTCCATTTCTATGAAATATCTACAATAGGCAAATGCCTAGAGACAGAAATAGGGAGTTACTATTTAAGGGTTAAAAAAAAAAAGTTTCTGTTTAGGGTAACGAAAAAATTTTTAAAAAGCGGTAAAGACTGCACAATGTTATGAATGTAACACCACTGAATTCTACACTTAAAAATGGTTCAGGAGGCGGGGCCAAGATGGCGGACTACGTGGATGCTACCGCGGATCCCTATTGCAACAAAGACTCGGAAAAACAAGTGAATCGATCACATAAATAACAATCTACGAACTCTGAACAACAAACACAGATTTAGAGATGGAGAACGAACAAATACGGGGAGACAGCGATTGTTTTCAGAGCCAGGAGCCAGCGTACCAGTCAGCGGATTTTCCGGAAAAACTAGTTTCCCAGTGATGGTTCGGAGACAGCAGTCCATATCAAACCACATAAAGAAGCAGACCATGACAGCTTCTACAACCCCCCAAACAAAAGAATCAAAATCTTTCCCAAATGAAGATACAATCCTGGAATTATCAGATACAGAATATAAAAAACTAATTTACAGAATGCTTCAAGACATCACAAACGAAATAAGGCAAACTGCAGAAAAAGCCAAGGAACACACTGATAAAACTGTTGAAGAACTCAAAAAGATTATTCAAGAACATACTGGAAAAATTAATAAGTTGCAAGAATCCATAGACAGACAGCATGTAGAAATCCAAAAGATTAACAATAAAATTACAGAATTAGACAACGCAATAGGAAGTCAGAGGAGCAGACTCGAGCAATTAGAATGCAGACTGGGACATCTGGAGGACCAGGGAATCAACACCAACATAGCTGAAAAAAAATCAGATAAAAGAATTTAAAAAAATGAGGAAACCTTAAGAATCATGTGGGACTCTATCAAGAAGGATAACTTGTGTGTGATTGGAGTCCCAGAACAGGGAGGGGGGACAGAAAACACAGAAAAAATAGTTGAAGAACTCCTGACACAAAACTTCCCTGACATCATGAAAGTCGAAAGCATACCTATCCAAGATGCTCATCGAACCCCATTTAAGATTGATCCAAAAAGAAAAACACCAAGACATATTATCCTCAAACTCACCAAAACCGAACATAAACAGAAAATTTTAAAAGCACCCAGGGAGAAAAGAAAGGTTTCCTTCAAGGGAGAATCAATAAGTTCAGACTACTCAGCAGAAACCATGCAGGCAAGAAGGGAATGGGACGACATATACAGAGCACTGAAGGAGAAAAACTGCCAGCCAAGGATCATATATCCAGCAAAACTCTCTCTGAAATATGAAGGCGAAATTAAGATATTTACAGAGAAACACAAGTTCAGAGAATTTGCAAAAACCAAACCAAGGCTACAAGAAATGCTAAAGGATATTGTTTGCTCAGATGACCAATAATATCAGGTACCAGCACAATACAAGGTCACAAAACAGAACGTCCTGATATCAACTCAAATAGGGAAAGCACAAAAACAAATTAAGATTAATTCTAAAAAATAAATAAAATAACACACATAACAGGGAATCATGGAAGTCAATAGGTAAAAGAGCACAATAATCAAAAAGAGGGACTAAATACAGGAGGCATTGAACTGCCAGATGGAGAGTGATACAAGGCGATATAGAACGATACAAGTTAGGTTTTTACTTAGAAAAAAAATTTTTTTTTCTAGGTAAATAATAAGGTAACCACAAAAAGGAATATCAACTCCATAACTCAAGATAAAAGCCAAGAAAAGCGTAACGACTCAACTAACATAAAAGTCACACATTATGAAAATGAGGATCTCACAATTTACTAAGAAAAACGTCTCAGCACAAAAAAGTATGTGGAAAAATGAAATGGCCAACAACACAGATGAAAAGGCATCAAAATGACAGCACTAAAAACTTATTTATCTATAATTACGCTGAATGTACCAATAAAGAGGCAGAGAGTCACGGACTGGATAAAGAAACACGATCCATCTATATGCTGCCTACAAGAGACACACCTTAGACTTAGAGACACAAACAAACTAAAACTCAAAGGATGGAAAAAAATATATTGAGCACACAATAAGCAAAAAAGAAGTGGAGTAGCAATGTTAATTTCTGACAAAATAGACTTTAAACTTAAATCCACCACAAAGGATAAAGAAGGACACTATATAATGATAAAAGGGACAATTGATCAGGAAGACATAACCATATTAAATATTTATGCACCCAATGACAGGGCTGCAAGATACATAAATCAAATTTTAACAGAATTGAAAAGTGAGATAGACACCTCCACAATTATAATAGGAGACTTCAACACACCACTTTTGGAGAAGGACACGACATCCAGTAAGAAGATCAATAGAGACATGGAAGACCTACTTACAACAATCAACCAACTTGACCTCATTGATTTATACAGAACTCTCCACCCAACTGCTGCAAAATATACATTTTTTTCTAGTACACATGGAACATTCTCTAGAATAGACCACATATTAGGTCATAAAACAAAACTTTGCAGAATCCAAAACATCGAAATATTACAAAGCATCTTCTCAGACCACAAGGCAATGAAACTAGAAATCAATAACAGAAAAACTAGGGAAAAGAAATCAAATACTTGGAAAATGAACAATACCCTCCTGAAAAAAGACTGGGTTATAGAAGACATCAAGGAGGGAATAAGGAAATTCATAGAATGCAACGAGAATGAAAATACTTCCTATCAAAACCTCTGGGACATAGCAAAAGCAGTGCTCAGAGGCCAATTTATATCGATAAATGCACACATACAAAAAGAAGAAAGAGCCAAAATCAGAGAACTGTCCCGACAACTTGAACAAATAGAAACTGAGCAACAAAAGAATCCATCAGGCACCAGAAGAAAACAAATAATAAAAATCAGAGCTGAACTAAATGAATTAGAGAACAGAAAAACAATTGAAAGAATTAACAAAGCCAAAAGCTGGTTCTTTGAAAAAATTAACAAAATTCATAAACCATTGGCTAGACTGACTAAAGAAATACAGGAAAGGAAACAAACTACCCGAATAAGAAACGAGAAGGACCACATCACAACAGACCCAACTGAAATTAAAAGAATCATTTCAGATTACTACGAAAAATTGTACTCTTAACAAATTTGAAAACCTAGAAGAAATGGATGAATTCTTGGAAAAACACTACCTACCTAAACTAACACATTCAGAAGTAGAACAACTAAATAGACCCATAACAAAAAAAGACATTGAAACAGTAATCAAAAAACTTCCAACAAAAAAAAAAGCCCTGGCCCGGACGGCTTCACTGCAGAGTTCTACCAAACCTTCAGAGAAGACTTAACATCACTACTATTGAAGGTATTTCAAAGCATAGAAAAAGACGGAATACTACCCAACTCATTCTATGAAGCTACCATCTCCCTGATACCAAAACCAGGTAAAGACATTACAAAAAAAGAAAATTATAGACCTATATCCCTCATGAACATAGATGCAAAAATCCTCAACAAAATTCTAGCCAAAAGAATCCAACAACACATCAAAAAAATAATTCACCCTGATCCAGTGGGATTTATACCAGGTATGCAAGGCTGGTTTAATATCAGAAAAACCATTAATGTAATCCATCACATAAATAAAACAAAAGATAAAAACCACATGATCTTATCAATTGATGCAGAAAAGGCATTTGACAAAGTCCAACACCCATTTATGATAAAAACTCTTACCAAAATAGGAATTGAAGGAAAATTCCTCAACATAATAAAGGGCATCTATGCAAAGCCAACAGCCAATATCACTCTAAACGGAGAGAACCTGAAAGCATTTCCCTTGACAACGGGAACCACACAAGGATGCCCTTTATCACCGCTCTTATTCAACATCGTACTTGAAGTCCTAGCCAGGGCAATTAGGCTAGACAAAGAAATAAAGGGTATCCGGACTGGCAAGGAGGAAGTAAAGCTATCACTATTTGCAGATGACATGATCGTATACACAGAAAACCCTAAGGAATCCTCCAGAAAACTACTGAAACTAATAGAAGAGTTTGGCAGAGTCTCAGGTTATAACATAAACATACAAAAATCACTTGGATTCCTCTACATCAACAAAAAGAACACCGAAGAGGAAATCACCAAATCAATACCATTCACAGTAGCCCCCAAGAAGATAAAATACTTAGGAATAAATCTTACCAAGGATGTAAAAGACCTATACAAAGGAAACTACAAAGCTCTACTACAAGAAATTCAAAAGGACATACTTAAGTGGAAAAACATACCCTGCTCATGGATAGGAAGACTTAACATAGTCAAAATGTCTATTCTACCAAAAGCCATCTATACATATAATGCACTTCCGATCCAAATTCCAATGTCATATTTTAAGGGGATAGAGAAACAAATCACCAATTTCATATGGAAGGGAAAGAACCCCCGGATAAGCAAAGCATTACTGAAAAAGAAGAAGAAAGTGGGAGGCCTCACTCTACCTGATTTCAGAACCTATTAGACAGCCACAGTAGTCAAAACAGCCTGGTACTGGTACAACAACAGGCACATAGACCAATGGAACAGAATTGAGAATCCAGATATAAATCCATCCATGTATGAGCAGCTGATATTTGACAAAGGACCAGTGTCAGTTAATTGGGGAAAAGAGAGTCTTTTTAACAAATGGTGCTGGCATAACTGGATATCCATTTGCAAAAAAATGAAACAGGACCCATACCTCACACCATGCACAAAAACTAACTCCAAGTGGATCAAAGACCTAAACATAAAGACTAAAACGATAAAGATCATGGAAGAAAAAATAGGGACAACCCTAGGAGCCCTAATACAGGGCATAAACAGAATCCAAAACATTACCAAAAATGATGAAGAGAAACCCGATAACTGGGAGCTCCTAAAAATCAAACACCTATGCTCATCTAAAGACTTCACCAGAAGAGTAAAAAGACCACCTACAGACTGGGAAAGAATTTTCAGCTATGACATCTCCGACCAGCGCCTGATCTCTAAAATCTACATGATTCTGTCAAAACTCAACCACAAAAAGACAAACAACCCAATCAAGAAGTGGGCAAAGGATATGAACACACATTTCACTAAAGAAGATATTCAGGCAGCCAACAGATACATGAGAAAATGCTCCCGATCATTAGCCATTAGAGAAATGCAAATTAAAACTACAATGAGATTCCATCTCACACCAACTAGGCTGGCATTAATCCAAAAAACACAAAATAATAAATGTTGGAGAGGCTGCGGAGAGATTGGAACTCTCATACACTGCTCTTGGGAATGTAAAATGGTACAACCACTTTGGAAATCCATCTGGCGTTATCTTAAACAGTTAGAAATAGAACTACCATACAACCCAGAAATCCCACTCCTAGGAATATACCCTAGAGATACAAGAGCCTTCACACAAACAGATATATGCACACCCATGTTTATTGCAGCTCTGTTTACAATAGCAAAAAGCTGGAAGCAACCAAGGTGTCCATCAACGGATGAATGGGTAAATAAATTGTGGTATATTCACACAATGGAATACTACGCATCGATAAAGAACAGTGACGAATCTCTAAAACACTTCATAATATGGAGGAATCTGGAAGGCATTATGCTGAACGAAATGAGTCAGAGGCAAAAGGACAAATATTGTATAAGACCACTATTATAAGATCTTGAGAAATAGTAAAAACTGAGATGAACACGTACTTTTGTGGTTACAAAGGGGGGAGGGAGGGAGGGAGGGAGGGAGAGGGTTTTTTATTGATCAATCAGTAGATAAGAACTGCTTTGCGTGAAGGGAAAGACAACACTCAATACATGGAAGGTCAGCCCAATTGGACTGGACTAAAAGCAAAGAGGTTTCTGGGATAAAATGAATGCTTCAAAGGTCAGCGGAGCAGGGGCGGGGGTCTGGGGAACATGGTTTGAGGGGACTTCTAAGTCAATTGACAAAATAATTCTATTACGAAAACATTCTGCATCCCACTTTGAAATGTGGAGTCTGGGGTCTTAAATGCTAACAAGCGGCCATCTAAGATGCATCAATTGGCCTCAACCCACCTGGAGCAAAGGAAAATGAAGAACACCAAGGTCACACGACAACTAAGAACCCAAGAGACAGAAAGGGCCACATGAACCAGAGACCTACATCATCCTGAGACCAGAAGAACTAATTGGTGCCCGGCCACAATCGATGACTGCCCTGTCAGGGAGCACAACAGAGAACTCCTGAGGGAGCAGGAGATCAGTGGGATGCAGACCACAAATTCTCATAAAAAGACCATACTTAATGGTCTGACTGAGACTACAGGAATCCCGGCGGCCATGCTCCCCAGACCTTCTGTCGGCACAGGACAGGAACCATCCCCAAAGACAACTCATCAGACATGAAAGGGACTGGTCAGCGGGGGGGAGAGAGATGCTGATGAAGAGTGAGCTAATTAAATCAGGTGGACACTTGAGAGTGTGTTGGCAGCTCTTGAGTGGAGGGGGGATGGGAAGATAGAGAGAGAGGGAAGCTGGCAAAATTGTCACGAAACGAGAGACTGAAAGGGCTGACTCAATAGGGGGAGAGCAAGTGGGAGAAGGGAGTAAGATGTATGTAAACTTACATGTGACAGACTGATTCGACTTGTAAATGTTCACTTGAAGCTTAATAAAAGTTAATTTAAAAAAATGGTTCATATGTCAAGTATTATATGTTATATATATTTTACCAGAATAGATTTTTTTAAAAAAAGAATGATGCCAAACCAAAATTACACAGAAGTATTACATTTGAAAACCTGGAGAAAAAAACGGAACTAAAACAACAAAAAAAGGAAGAAATACTTCAAATTGTTCTAAACATTCAATGCAATTCCTATCAAAATCCCAGCTGGATTTTTTTGCAGAAATTGACAAGCTGATCCTAATATTCACATGGAAATTCCAAGGATCCAGAATGGGCAAAACAATTTTGAAAAAGAAAAGTTGGAGGACTCATACTTTACAATTTCAAACCTACTACAAAGCTACGGTAACGAAGACAGTATAGTACTGACATAAAGATAGACACAGAGGTAAGTGGAATACAAACTGAGTCCAGGAATGAACCCACATAGTTAAGGTCAACTGATTTTTGACAAGGGTGCCAAAACAATTTAATGGGGAAATCAACAAATTGTGCTGGGACAACTGGATCCACAAGTAAAAAAATGAAGTTGGACCACATGCCTCACATTACATATATAAATTAACTCAAAATGGATCATAGACCTAAATTTAAGAGCTCAAACTAAAATTCTTAGGAGAAAAGATAAGTGTAAATCGTTGTGACCTGGATAAGGCAGACTGCTTATATATAACAATGAAAGCATAAGCAACAAAATAAAAAATATATAAATTGGACTTTCTCAAATTAAAAACATTTGTGTTTCACAGGACACCATAAAGTAAAAACTCAATCCACAGACTAGAGAAAATATGTGCAAGTCATACATCTGATAAGAAATACATAAAGAACTCTTACAATTCAACAATGAAAAGACAAATAATCCAATTTAAAAACAGGAAAAGGATCTGAATGGACATTTCTCTAAAGGAGATATACAAATGGCCAATAACCACATGAAAAGATATTCCACATCATTACTAATTGTTGTTCTAGTTGCCATTGAGTCAATTCTGACTCATGGTGGCCCGCTGTGACCCTATGTGTACATAGCAGAAATGCTCCATAGTTTTCAACATTGTGACCTTTCAGAAGCAGATCTCTAGGCCTGTCTTCCAAGGTACTTCTAGGTGGGTTCAAATCACCAACCTCTCAGCTAGTAGTCTAGTGTTTCAAAACTAAAATGAGATATCACATCACACCCACAAGAATGGCAATAAAAAAGACAGACAATAACAACCATCTGCAAGGATGTGGAGAAAGTGGAATCCTCACACCTTGCTGGAGGGAATGTAAAATGGTGCAGCCACTTTGGAAGACAGTCTGGAAGTTCCTCAGTAACTTAAGAGTTAATATATGAACCAGCAATTCCACACCACTGTACATATTCAAGATATTGTGTTGTTGTTCTTAGGTGCCGTCCAGCCGGTTTCGACTCATAGTGACCCTGTGCACAACAGAACGAAACACTGCCCAGTCCTGCGCCATCCTCACAGTTGTTGCTATGCTTCAGCCCATTGTTGCAGCCACCGTGTCAATCTGTCTTACTGAGGGTTTTCCTCTTTTTCACTGACCCTCTACTTTACCAAGCATGATGTCCTTCTGGAGGGACTGATCCCTCCTGACAACATATCCAAAGTATGTGAGAAGCAGTCTCGCCATTCTTGCTTCCAGGGAGCATTCTGGTTGTAATTCTTCCCAGAAGATTTGTTCCTTCTTTTAGGAGTCCACGGTATATTCAATATTCTTCTCCAACACCACAATTCAAAGGAGTAAATTCTTCTTCAGTCTTCCTTATTCATTGTCCAGCTTTCGCGGGCATACGAGGCGACTGAAAACACCATAGTTTGGGTCAGGCACATCTTAAGTCTTCAAGATTACATCTTTGCTTTTTAATACTTTAAAAGAGGTCCTTTGCAGCAGATTCGCCCAGTGCAATGCGTTGTTTGATTTCTCGACTGCAGCTTCCATAGGTGTTGATTGTGGATTCAAGCAAAATGAAATCCTTGACAACTTCAATCTTTTCTCTGTTTATCATGATGTGGCTTATTGATCCAGTTGTGAGAATTTTTGTTTTCTTTATACTGAAGGCTGTGGTCTTTGATCTTCATCAGTAAGTGCTTCACGTTCTCTTCGCTTTAAGCACGCAATGTTGTCATCTACATAACGCAGGTTGTTAGGGAGTCTTCCTCCAATCTTGATACCCCGTTCATCTTCATATAGTCCAGCTTCTGAAATTATTTGCTTAGCGTACACATTGAAAAGGTATGGTGAAAGAATACAACCCTGACACACACCTTTCCTGACTTCAAACCACACAGTATCCCCTTGTTCTGTTTCAACAACTGGCTCTTGACCCAAGTACAGATTCCTCATGAGCACAACTAAGTGTTCCGGAATTCCCATTCTCCACAATGTTATCCATAATTTGTTATGATCCACACAGTCAAATGCCTTTGCACAGTCAATAAAACAAAGGTAAACATCTTTTTGGTGTTCTCTGCTTTCAGCCAGGATCCATCCAACATCAGCAATGATATCCCTCATTCCACGCCCTCTTCTAAATCTGGCTTGAATTCCAGGCCCTTCCCTGTAGATATACTGCTGTAGCCATTTTTGAATGATCTTCAGCAAAATTCTGCTTGCATGTGATATTAATGATATTGTTGGATAATTTCCGCATTTGGTTGGATCACCTCTCTTGGGAATAGGCATAAATATAGATCTTTTCCAACCAGTTGGCCAGGTAGCTGCCTTCCAAATTTCTTGGCATAGACAAGTGAGCACTTCCAGCACTGCATCCATCTGTTGAAACATCTCAACTGGTAATCTGTCAATTCTGGAACCCTTGTTTCTCACCATTGCCTTCAGTGCAACTTGGACTTCTTCCTTCACTACCATCAGTTCCTAATCATATACCACCTCCTGAAATCGCTGAATGTTGACCAATTTTTTTTTGGTATAGTGACTCTGTATTCCTTCCATTTTCTTTTGATGTGGCCTGCATCATTTGATATTTTCCCGTAGAATCCTTCGGTATTCCAACTTGAGGCCTGAATTTTTTCTTCAGTTCTTTCAGCTTGAGAAATGCTGAGCGTGTTCTTCCCGTTTGGTTCTCTATCTCCAGCTCTTTGCACATGTCATCATACTTTTCTTCTCAAACCGCCCTTTGATATCTTCTGTTCAGCTCTTTTACTTCGTCATTTTTTTGCTTTTGCTTTAACTACTCAATGTTCAAGAGCACGTTTCAGAGTCTCTTTTGACATTCATTTAGGTCTTACCTTTCTCTCCTGTCTTTTTAATGACCTCTTGCTTTCTTCATGATGTCATTCCACAACTCATCTGGTCTTCAGTCATCAGTGTTCAATGCATCAAATCTGTTCTTGTGATGGTCTCTAAATTCAGGTGAGATATACTCAAGGTCATACTTTACCTCTCATGGACTTGTTCTAATTTTCTCAGTTTCAATTGAACTCGCATATGAGTAACTTATGACCTGATCCGCAATTGCTCCCTGGCCTTGTTCTGACTGATGATATTGAGCTTTTCCATTGTCTCTTTCCACAGATGTAGTCGACTTCATTCCTGTGTATTCCATCTGGCAAGGTCCATGTGTATAGTCACCATTGATGTTGGTGAAAAAAGTGATTTGCAATGAAGAAGCCGTTGGTCTTGCAAAATTCTATCATGCAATCTCTGGCATCGTTTCTATCGCCAAGGACATATGTTCCAACTACCGATCCTTCTTCGTTTCCATATTTTGCATCCAATCACCAGTAATCATCAGTGCATCCTGATTGTGTGCTCCAACAATTTCAGACTGCAGAAGTTGGTAAAAATCTTCAATTTCTTCATCTTTGGCCTTAGGGGTTGGTGC
This sequence comes from Elephas maximus indicus, assembly GCF_024166365.1. Classification (NCBI taxonomy): domain Eukaryota; kingdom Metazoa; phylum Chordata; class Mammalia; order Proboscidea; family Elephantidae; genus Elephas; species Elephas maximus. Next base: position 113,763,581 of record NC_064846.1, on the reverse strand, counting down.
ATACATTTGAATAACAGTCACATTAACTGGTCTTACTTGTAGGTGTATGGATATTACCCTATCACTGACAGCACTGTGCGCCAAGACACATCTTGAAATGTTCTTTTTAATGATGAATGCAACACCATTCCTCTTCAAGTTGTCATTACCAGCATAGCAGACCATATGACTGTCCGATTCAAAATGGCCACTACCAGTCTATTTTAGCTCACTACTGCCTAGGATACAGATCTTTATGCGTTCCATTTCATTTGTAACAATTTCCAATTTCCCTAGATTCATACGTCATACATTCCACATTCTGATTATTAACGGATGTTTGTAGCTATTTCTTCTCATTTTGAGTTGTGCCACATCTGCAAATGAAGGTCCCAAAAGCTTGACTCCATCTATATCATTAAGGTTTACTCTACTTTGAGGAGGCAGTTCTTCCCCAGTCATGTTTTGAGTGCCTTCCAACCTGAGAGGCTCAACTTCTGGCACTATACCAAACGATGTTCCACTGCTATTCATAAGGTTTTCAGTGGCTAATTCTTTTCAGGAGGAGACCACCGGGTTCTTCTTCCCAGTCTTGTCTTAGTCTGGAAGCTCAGCTGAAACCTGTCTGCCATGTGTGACCCTGTTGGTATATGAATACTGGTGGCATAGCTTCCAGTATACAGGAACACACAAGCCCCCACAGTATGACAAACTGACAGATGCATGAGGAACTCAAGATATATGAAGTAAAAAGACAATGTTCAAACAAAAAATATTATGACTGCTCACAAGAGCATTATCCATAGTAGCCAAAAGGGGAAACAACATAAATTTCCAACAAATGATGACTAGATATTCTGAAACGGAAATTAAGAAAACAACTCCACTTACAATAGCATCTAAAACAATAAAATATCTAGGAATAAATTTACAAGGGATGTGCAAGATTTTTACAAGGAAAATTACAAAACACTACTGAAAGAGACTAAAAAAGACCTAAACAGACAGAAAGACATTGCATGCTCATGGACTGGAAAGCTTAATATAAACAAGATGTCAATACTATGCAAAGTTATCTACATATACGATGCAATCTCAACTAAATATCCAACAGCACTCTTTACAGAAATGGAAAACCTAATCATCAATTTTATACGGAAATACAAGAGACCCTGAATAGCTAAAGTCATTTTGAAGAAGAATAAAGGAGGATGCCTCACAGTTCCTGATTTGCAAACACATAACACAGCTACAGTAACCAAAACAGGCTGGTACTGGTTTAATAATAGACACATAGACCAACAAAACAAAACTAAAAATCCCGAAAGCAATCCAAACATCTATGATCAACTGATTTTTAAAAAGGGGTGCCAAACCCATTCAATAGGGAAGGTACAGTATCTTCAACAAATGATGTGGGCAAAACTGGATTTCCACATGGAGAAAAATGAAACAAGATCCATACCTCACACCATACACAAAAACTAATTCAAAATGGGTTAAAACTCTAAACATTAAATCTAAAGCCATAAGGTTTTTGAAAGAAAATATAAGAGCAAAGCTTCAGGACCTAATGTTTTTGTGTTAGATTATCAAACGCAACAATAAATGCACAAGCGAGAGAAAATAAAATAGATAACTGGAACCTCACAAAAGTTAAAAACTGATGTTCATCAAAAGAATTACCAAGAGAGTAAAGACACAACCTATAGACTGGGAAAAAATCTTCAGGAATGATAAAACTGATAAGGGTCTAATATTTAAAATATATGGAAAACTTCCCAACTTAATAACAAGAAGACAAATAACCCAATCAAGAACCCAACAAAAGTACCTGAACAGATACTTCACCAAAGAAGATATTCAAGGAGGTGGGGCGAAGATGGCGGAATAGCCAGGCAATTATGGCGAGCCCTCTTACCACAAAGACCCAAAAAAACAAGTGAAACGAGTATATTTATGACAAGTTAGGAACCCTGAACATCAAAGGCAAAGTTACAAAATGAACCGAGTGGCAGGGGGAGGAAGAGATGGTTCAGAAGCGGAGAGGAGTGACCAGACTTGAATCACCAGGAGGCCTCAGGCACCATTCCCGGGAGCGGCTGCAGTGGCCTGGTACTAGCATTCAGACGCAGTTTCCTGAGGGAGAAGTAGCCAGCCACACAGCCTACTCACACCTCCGGAACCAGAGAAGAATGGCGTTTTTGGCAAAAGGTAAGTACTTGCGTATATTTTACCATGCCCCTCACTTCCAAGCCGGCTTCAGTGGCTGTTGATTTCCCTGGGCCTGAGAGAGGCCCTGTTGAGCACCTAGAGCCATCCTTCTGGCTTTGGAAAAGGAGTAAACCTACAACTGGGGCAAAAGATAATTTGCCAGCTCCACTAACCGGGGAGCTCAAGACAGAAGCGGATCCTGTACAGGCATAAACGGTCCGTGGACTTTGAGTACCTTTTCCCCCTGCATGGACCTGTGTGGGCCTATTTCAGGAGAATAGGCCCTTGTTGGCAGACTCCAACCATTTCAGCTGTGGGGCGGAGAGGTGAGCGTTTGATGTTTGACATTGCTTTGTCTATTAAACAGGGTCCTCACCTACCCACATAAGGATTGGTGGCTCCACCAGGTCGCCCAGCCATGGGCTACAGGGGTCCAAGGAAAACTGGTACCTCCCAGTCCTTACAACCAAAAACACTGGGTGCACATGGTTCGTGTGTAAAACCCACCCACCTGTATGCCCTAAGGAAGAGGGACACGCTTTCCTCAGAGACACGTGGGGGACAATTCTCAGCCACCTGCCTTTTTCAGAGCGTGACCCCCTGCTGCAACCAGACACCGGAACCTACACCAATCACCCCTGCCCCTCTAAGGCTGTAGGACAGAGCCTGTACCACACACTTGATGATCAGCTACCTGGACGCCGGAGCTGAAATGATACAAGAAAAGTGAATGGACTCCTAGACTGATACACCTGATAACAGCTCTAGCCATCTGGGGACAGGACGTCAGAGCTCCAAAGGCGAAAATAATCAAGCTAGCTCACTCAAGCAACCCATTTGGGCATATCGAAACAAAACAAAGCAAGAAGCTACGATACGGTAAGCAAACATAAAATAAACTAAAACAATAACTTACAGGTGGCTTGGGGACAAAAGTCAATATCAAGTCACATAAAGAAACAGACCACGATCGCCTCAACAAGCTTGCAAAACAAAGAATCCAGGGATCTTCTAGATGAAAGTGCCTTCCTGCAATTATCAGATGCAGAATACAGAAGATTAATACACAGAACCCTTCAGGACATCAGGAAGGAAATGAGAAAATACACAGAACAAGCCAAGGAACACACAGTTGAAGAAATTAAAAAGGTTATTCAGGAACATAATGAAAAATTCAGTAAGTTGGAAAAATCCATAGACAGACAATGATCAGAAATTCAGAAGATTAACAATAAAATTACAGAATTAGACAACTCAATAGAAAGTCAGAGGAGCAGAACTGAGGAAGTAGAAGGCAGAATTTGTGAACTTGAAGATAAAGCACTTGGCACCAACATATTTGAAGAAAAATCAGATAAAAGAATTTTTTAAAATGAAGAAACCTTAAGAACCATGCGGGGCTCTATCAAAAGAAATAACCTACGAGTGATTGGAGTACCAGAACAGGGAGGGTTAACAGAAAATAGAGAGAACTGTTGAAGATTTGTTGGTAGAAAATGTCCCCGATATTGTGAAAGATGAGAAGATACCTACCCGAGATGCTCATCAAACTCCACATAAGGTAGATTTTAAAAGAAAGTCACCAAGACATATTATAATCAAACTTGCCAAAACCAGAGAAGAGAGAATTTTAAGAGCAGCTAGGGATAAATGAAAAGTCACCTACGAAGGACAGTCAATAAGAATAAGCTTGGGTTCTCGAGCCAAGATGGCGGACTAGGCAGACGCTACCTCGGATCCCTCTTACAACAAAGACACGGAAAAACAAGTGAATCGATCACATACATAACAATCTACGAACCCTGAACAACAAACACAGATTTAGAGACGGAGAACGAACTAATACGGGGAAGCAGCGATTGTTTCCAGAGCCTGGAGCCAGCATACCAGTCAGGGACGGCACAAGCACAGAGACCTGCTCCACCCCCCTGAACTAACCCCGGGAGGGGGACTAGCCGGTTCCACGGGCGGCGTGGGACGCAGCCGTTAGGAGAAGTCCCCGGGAGGCAGTGACTGATCTTGGAGCAGAAAGAGCAGCATCCGAGCCGGGGAACCGTCCCGCAGGGATTTGGACTGCACGCAGGTACGCCATAAACACGGAGAGTTGCTCCACCCCCTGAACTAACCCCGGGAAGGTGACCATCCGGGTCGCGCGGGCGGCGTGGGACGCAGCCGGTAGGAGAAGTCCCCGGGAGGCAGCGACTGGTATTGGAGCGGGGAGAACAGCGTTCCAGCCGGGACACTCGGTCACGGCACAAGCACGGGGAGCTACTCCACCCATCTGAACTAACCCCGGGAGGGGGCCCACCTGGTTCACGGGGGCGGCACGGCCACGCGGCTGGAGGGACGAGAAGTCCCCGGGAGGCAGCGACTGATTTTGGAGTCGAGAGTGCACCGTCCCAGTAGGGGAGCCTTGACGCTGGGCGTGGGGCTGGAAGCGGAGGATCTGACCGTGACTCCAGCGGGCCAGACCCCCCGGGGGCAATCTCCACACAGACAGCACACATAGGCGACGCGCCCGCGGGAATCTCAGATATAAGAGTCATTCCAAGCAAGACAAGCAACTCTGGCTATATTCTGAGGTGCTACTCTCCTATCTCTCTGTTCCCTCCCCCACCCTCCCCAGGCGGCTTCATTAACATCTGAATAGCCTGAGCCAGAGGGAGAACTCTGATAGGGATCTGACTGCAGTTTTTTTTTAGCGGATTTTCTGGAAAAACTAGTTTCCCAGTGATGGCTCGGAGACAACAATCCATATCAAACCACTTAAAGAAGCAGACCGTGACAGCTTCTCCAACTCCCCAAACAAAAGAATCAAAATCTTTCCCAAATGAAGATACAATTTTGGAATTATCAGATACAGAATATAAAAAACTAATTTACAGAATGCTTAATGATATCACAAATGAAATTAGGATATCTGCAGAAAAAGCCAAGGAACACACTGATAAAACTGTTGAAGAACTCAAAAAGATTATTCAAGAACATACTGGAAAAATTAATAAGTTGCAAGAATCCATAGAGAGACAACATGTAGAAATCCAAAAGATTAACAATAAAATAACAGAATTAGACAACACACTAGGAAGTCAGAGGAGCAGACTCGAGCAATTAGAATGCAGACTGGGACATCTGGAGGACCAGGGAATCAACACCAACATAGCTGAAAAAAAATCAGATAAAAGAATTAAAAAAAATGAAGAAACCCTAAGAATTATGTGGGACTCTATCAAGAAGGATAACCTGCGGGTGATTGGAGTCCCAGAACAGGGAGGGGGGACAGAAAACACAGAGAAAATAGTTGAAGAACTTCTGACAGAAAACTTCCCTGACATCATGAAAGACGAAAGGATATCTATCCAAGATGCTCATCGAACCCCATTTAAGATTGATCCAAAAAGAAAAACACCAAGACATATTATCATCAAACTCACCAAAACCAAAGATAAACAGAAAATTTTAAAAGCAGCCAGGGAGAAAAGAAAGGTTTCCTTCAAGGGAGAATCAATAAGAATATGTTCTGACTACTCAGCAGAAACCATGCAGGCAAGAAGGGAATGGGACGACATATACAGAACACTGAAGGAGAAGAACTGCCAACCAAGGATCATATATCCAGCAAAACTCTCTCTGAAATATGAAGGCGAAATTAAGATATTTACAGACAAACACAAGTTTAGAGAATTTGCAAAAACCAAACCAAAGCTACAAGAAATACTAAAGGATATTGTTTGGTCAGAGAACCAATAATATCAGATATCAGCACAACACAAGGTCACAAAACAGAACGTCCTGATATCAACTCAAATAGGGAAATCACAAAAACAAACAAATTAAGATTAATTAAAAAAAAAATACACATAACAGGGAATCATGGAAGTCAATAGGTAAAAGATCACAATAATCAAAAAGAGGGACTAAATACAGGAGGCATTGAACTGCCATATGGAGAGTGATACAAGGCGATATAGAACAATACAAGTTAGGTTTTTACTTAGAAAAATAGGGGTATATAATGAGGTAACCACAAAAAGGTATAACAACTCTATAACTCAAGACAAAAACCAAGAAAAACGTAACGACTCAAATAACATAAAGTCAAACACTATGAAAGTGAGGATCTCACAATTTACTAAGAAAAACGCCTCAGCACAAAAAAGTATGTGGAAAAATGAAATTGTCAACAACACACATAAAAAGGCATCAAAATGACAGCACTAAAAACTTATTTATCTATAATTACCCTGAATGTAAATGGACTAAATGCACCAATAAAGAGACAGAGAGTCACAGACTGGATAAAGAAACACGATCCATCTATATGCTGCCTACAAGAGACACACCTTAGACTTAGAGACACAAACAAACTAAAACTCAAAGGATGGAAAAAAGTATATCAAGCAAACAATAAGCAAAAAAGAAGAGGAGTAGCAATATTAATTTCTGACAAAATAGACTTTAGACTTAAATCCACCACAAAGGATAAAGAAGGACACTATATAATGATAAAAGGGACAATTGATCAGGAAGACATAACCATATTAAATATTTACGCACCCAATGACAGGGCTGCAAGATTTATAAATCAAATTTTAACAGAACTGAAAAGCGAGATAGATACCTCCACAATTATAGTAGGAGACTTCAACACACCCCTTTCGGAGAAGGACAGGACATCCAGTAAGAAGCTCAACAGAGACACGGAAGATCTAATTACAACAATCAACCAACTTGACCTCATTGACTTATACAGAACTCTCCACCCAACTGCTGCAAAATATACTTTTTTTTCTAGCGCACATGGAACATTCTCTAGAATAGACCACATATTAGGTCATAAAACAAACCTTTGCAGAGTCCAAAACATCGAAATATTACAAAGCATCTTCTCAGACCACAAGGCAATAAAACTAGAGATCAATAACAGAAGAACGAGGGAAAAGAAATCAAATACTTGGAAAATGAACAATACCCTCCTGAAAAAAGACTGGGTTATAGAAGACATCAAGGAGGGAATAAGGAAATTCATAGAAAGCAACGAGAATGAAAATACTTCCTATCAAAACCTCTGGGACACAGCAAAAGCAGTGCTCAGAGGTCAATTTATATCAATAAATGCACACATACAAAAAGAAGAAAGAGCCAAAATCAGAGAACTGTCCCGACAACTTGAACAAATAGAAACTGAGCAACAAAAGAATCCATCAGGCACCAGAAGAAAACAAATAATAAAAATTAGAGCTGAACTAAATGAATTAGAGAACAGAAAAACAATTGAAAGAATTAACAAAGCCAAAAGCTGGTTCTTTGAAAAAATTAACAAAATTGATAAACCATTGGCTAGACTGACTAAAGAAATACAGGAAAGGAAACAAATAACCCGAATAAGAAATGAGAAGGACCACATCACAACAGAACCAAATGAAATTAAAAGAATCATTTCAGATTATTATGAAAAATTGTACTCTAACAAATTTGAAAACCTAGAAGAAATGGATGAATTCCTTGAAAAACACTACCTACCTAAACTAACACATTCAGAAGCAGAACAACTAAATAGACCCATAACAAAAAAAGAGATTGAAACGGTAATCAAAAAACTCCCAACAAAAAAAAGTCCTGGCCCGGACGGCTTCACTGCAGAGTTCTACCAAATTTTCAGAGAAGAGTTAACACCACTACTACTAAAGGTATTCCAAAGCATAGAAAATGACGGAATACTACCCAACTCATTCTATGAAGCCACCATCTCCCTGATACCAAAACCAGGTAAAGACATTACAAAAAAAGAAAATTATAGACCTATATCCCTCATGAACATTGATGCAAAAATCCTCAACAAAATTCTAGCCAATAGAATCCAACAACACATCAAAAAAATAATTCACCCTGATCAAGTGGGATTTATACCAGGTATGCAAGGCTGGTTTAATATCAGAAAAACCATTAATGTAATCCATCACATAAATAAAACAAAAGACAAAAACCACATGATCTTATCAATTGATGCAGAAAAGGCATTTGACAAAGTCCAACACCCATTTATGATAAAAACTCTTACCAAAATAGGAATTGAAGGAAAATTCCTCAACATAATAAAGGGCATCTATGCAAAGCCAACAGCCAATATCACTCTAAATGGAGAGAACCTGAAAGCATTTCCCTTGACAACGGGAACCAGACAAGGATGCCCTTTATCACCGCTCTTATTCAACATCGTGTTGGAAGTCTTAGCCAGGGCAATCAGGCTAGACAAAGAAATAAAAGGTATCCGGATTGGCAAGGAAGAAGTAAAGTTATCACTATTTGCAGATGACATGATTATATACACAGAAAACCCTAAGGAATCCTCCAGAAAACTACTGAAACTAATAGAAGAGTTTGGCAGAGTCTCAGGTTATAAAATAAACATACAAAAATCACTTGGATTCCTCTACATCAACAAAAAGAACACCGAAGAGGAAATAACCAAATCAATACCATTCACGGTAGCCCCCAAGAAGATAAGATACTTAGGAATAAATCTTACCAAGGATGTAAAAGACCTATACAAAGAAAACTACAAAGCTCTACTACAAGAAATTCAAAAGGACATACTTAAGTGGAAAAACATACCTTGCTCATGGATAGGAAGACTTAACATAGTAAAAATGTCTATTCTACCAAAAGCCATCTATACATTTAACGCACTTCCGATCCAAATTCCAATGTCATATTTTAAGGGGATAGAGAAACAAATCACCAATTTCATATGGAAGGGAAAGAAGCCCCGGATAAGCAAAGCACTACTGAAAAAGAAGAAGAAAGTGGGAGGCCTCACCTTACCTGACTTCAGAACCTATTATACAGCCACAGTAGTCAAAACAGCCTGGTATTGGTACAACAACAGACACATAGACCAATGGAACAGAATTGAGAACCCAGACATAGATCCATCCACGTATGAGCAGCTGATATTTGACAAAGGACCAGTGTCAATTAACTGGGGAAAAGACAGCCTTTTTAACAAATGGTGCTGGCATAACTGGATATCCATTTGCAAAAAAATGAAACAGGACCCATACCTCACACCATGCACAAAAACTAACTCCAAGTGGATCAAAGACCTAAACATAAAGACTAAAACGATAAAGATCATGGAAGAAAAAATTGGGACAACCCTAGGAGCCCTAATACAAGGTATAAACAGAATACAAAACATTACCAAAAATGATGAAGAGAAACCCGATAACTGGGAGCTCCTAAAAATCAAACACCTATGCTCATCTAAAGACTTCACCAAAAGAGTAAAAAGACCACCTACAGATTGGGAAAGAATTTTCAGCTATGACATCTCCGACCAGCGCCTGATCTCTAAAATCTACATGATTCTGTCAAAACTCAACCACAAAAAGACAAACAACCCAATCAAGAAGTGGGCAAAGGATATGAACACACATTTCTCTAAAGAAGATATTCAGGCAGCCAACAGATACATGAGAAAATGCTCTCGATCATTAGCCATTAGAGAAATGCAAATTAAAACTACGATGAGATTCCATCTCACACCAGCAAGGCTGGCATTAATCCAAAAAACACAAAATAATAAATGTTGGAGAGGCTGCGGAGAGATTGGAACTCTCATACACTGCTGGTGGGAATGTAAAATGGTACAACCACTTTGGAAATCTATCTGGCGTTATCTTAAACAGTTAGAAATAGAACTACCATACAACCCAGAAATCCCACTCCTCGGAATACACCCTAGAGAAACAAGAGCCTTCACACAAACAGATATATGCACACCCATGTTTATTGCAGCTCTGTTTACAATAGCAAAAAGTTGGAAGCAACCAAGGTGTCCATCAACGGATGAATGGGTAAATAAATTGTGGTATATTCACACAATGGAATACTACGCATCGATAAAGAACAGTGACGAATCTCTGAAACATTTCATAACATGGAGGAACCTGGAAGGCATTATGCTGAGCGAAATGAGTCAGAGGCAAAAGGACAAATACTGTATAAGACCACTATTATAAGATCTTGAGAAATAGTAAACCTGAGAAGAACACATACTTTTGTGGTTACAAGGGGGGGAGGGAGGGAGGGTGGGAGAGGGTTTTTTATTGATTAATCAGTAGATAAGAACTGCTTTAGGTGAAGGGAAAGACAACACTCAATACATGGAAGGTCAGCTCAATTGGACTGGACCAAAAGCAAAGAAGTTTCCGGGATAAAATGAATGCTTCAAAGCTCAGCGGAGCAAGCGCGGGGGTCTGGGGAACATGGTTTGCGGGGACTTCTAAGTCAATTGGCAAAATAATTCTATTATGAAATCATTCTGCATCCCACTTTGAAATGTGGCGTCTGGGGTCTTAAATGCTAACAAGCAGCCATCTAAGATGCAGCAATTGGTCTCAACCCACCTGGAGCAAAGGAAAATGAAGAACACCAAGCCCACATGACAACTAAGAGCCCAAGAGACAGAAAGGGCCACATGAACAAGAGACCTACATCATCCTGAGACCAGAAGAACTAGTTGGTGCCCGGCCACAATCGATGACTGCCCTGACAGGGAGCTCAGCAGAGGACCCCTGAGGGAGCAGGAGAGCAGTGGGATGCAGACCCCAAATTCTCATAAGAAGACCAAACTTAATGGTCTGACTGAGACTGGAGGAATCCCGGCGGCCATGCTCTCCAGACCTTCTGTTGACACAGGACAGGAACCATCCCTGAAGACAACTCATCAGACATGAAAGGGACTGGTCAGCGGGTGGGAGAGAGACGCTGATGAAGAGTGAGCTAATTATATCAGGTGTACACTTGAGATTGTGTTGGCAACTCTTGTCTGGAGGGGGGATGGGAGGATAGAGAGAGAGGGAAGCCGGCAAAATTGTCAAGAAAGGAGAGACTGAAAGGGCTGACTCAAGACGGGGAGAGTAAGTGGGAGTAGGGAGTGAGATGTATGTAAACTTATATGTGACAGACTGATTGGATTTGTAAACGTTCACTTGAAGCTTAATAAAAGTTATTATAAAAAAAAAAAAAAAAAGAATAAGCTTGGACAACTCAGCAGAGTTGTAGGCAAGAAGGCAATGGGATGACTTATATAAAGAATTGATGGAAAAAACTGCCAGCCAAGAATCATATATCCAGCAAAACTGTCTCTCAAATATGAAGGTGAAATTAGGACATTTCCAGATAAACAGAGGTTTAGGGAATTCGTAAAAACCAAACGAAAACTACAAGAAATACTAAAGGGAGTTCTTTGGTTAGAAAATCAATAATATCAGGTATCGACCCAACACTAGAACCCTGGACAAAGCAATCGGATGTCAACCCAGACAGGGAAATCACAAAAATAAATGAAGATTTAAAAAAACACTCAAAACAAGGAAACAGCGATGTTACTATGTAAAAGAAGAGAACATTAAAATAATAAAAAGGGACTAGGAAATGTAGTCATAGATCTTTCATATGGAGAGGAAGACAAGGTGATACAAATAAATAAAAGTTAGGTTTAAATTTAGAAAAACAGGGGTAAATATTAAGGTAACCACAAAGGAGACAAACTATCCTACTCATCAAAAATAAAATACAAGAAAAAAACATACTCAGCAGAAACAAAATCAACAACAACAAATATTAGGAACAGACAATATATAAACTACTCAGCATAGAAAACTAAGTGGGAAAAAAACTGTCAATAACACACAAAAAAAGACATCAAAATGATAGCACTAAATTCATACCTATCCATAATTACACTGAATGTAAATGAACTAAATGCACCAATAAAGAGATATAGAGCGGCAGAATGGATTAAGATATTCCAATGAACAACAGACACATGAAAAGATGTTCAACATGACTGGGCATCCAAACCCAAACCAAACCTACTGCTGTCAAGTTGATTCCAATTCACAGTAACCCTATAGGTCAGAGGAGAAATGCCCTTTAGGGTTTCCAAGGCTGTAAATCTTTACGGAAGCAGAGTACCACATATTTCTTCCACACAGTGACTGGTGGGTTCCAATTGCTTATCTTTTGGTTAGCAGCCAAGCGCTTTAACCACTGCATCACCAGGGTCCTCATTAGCCATCAGAGAAACTCAAATAAAAACCATAATGAAATACCATTTCACACCCACTAAGATAAAGGCTAAGGTAAAAAGAATGGAAAATAACAAGTGTTGGAGGGGATGTGGGGAAATTGAAACCCACATTCATTGCTAGTAGAAATGCCCAATGGTACAATTGTTGTGGGAAAAAAAGTGTAGGGGTTCCAAAAAAAACTAGGTAGAAAACTGGATTCTGGAAAGATGGTGGCATAAACAGACCATCCTTCTGACCCTCCGCCAAAAATACAACAAAGAAAGGACTGCTCACCTTTGAGGGACTCAGAATTGGGAAGCAGAGGAAAGCAGAGGGAAACTGCAGGCAAGAATCAACAATGAGTCATCTATGGTAGGAAAATCATTTCAGGCACCATCCCTGCTCCTCCCGCCAGGCATGTGGGCCACCATCTGCTATGAACTGGAGAAGCACCCCAACAAAAGAGCCTGCTTCCCAAATCACCACACCCCTTGCCTATGCAAAGAGACAGGACCACAAGCTTCTGCTCTAAAATCAACATGGCAGATCTACCCTGGGGGTCCGTTTGGACTGTGCCAGCACCCCCTCCACCCAACACTGTCAGCTGCAAGCCTACTGCAAACTGCTACAGAAGGCTCCTGCAGTGTAGTCTACTCCCAGAGTCAACGCTCTACCTGCCTCCCTGTGCATGTAGCTGTGTGCTAGGAAGCAGGCATCTTGAGTGTAGACTGCACCCACAGCTAATATACTATGGGGAGGGCTTTGATAACAAGGAAGGCTTCCCTGGAGGGTCCATTAGAAGTGTGACAACCCCTCCCACACCCAGTAACTGTTGGCTGCTGGACCGATAGAAAATCCTATAAAAGGTTCCCTATAGTGGAGACGGAAACCCTGGTGGCGTAGTGGTTAAGTGCTATGGCTGCTAACCAAAGGGTCAGCAGTTGGAATCTGCCTGGTGCTCCTTGGAAACTCTATGGGGCAGTTCTACTCTGTCCTATAGGGTCACTATGAGTCGGAATCAACTCGATGGCACTGGCACTGGGTTACAGTGGATAGAAGAGGTAGGCCAGCCACCTAAGTCGCTGGGGCTCTGAAACCAACGAGACAGATCTCTCCAAGGTCCTAGGGAGTGTCAGCCCATCCTCCTCTTGAAATGGAGGAAGCTTTAACTGTGCTTCCCCTGCATGCCAACTCAGATACAAGCAACCCTCACAAAGAAGGGAAGGAAGCCTCAGACTAAACCTCAGACTAAACCAGGAGGCAACAGCAGCCCTGAAGGGGACTCGCTGATTATGGATTTGACAACTGAAAATGTATGCAGGAAAACAAGAGGGGAGTAATAACCAGAGAGAGAGGATTTCGCCCTCTGGTATACAGATAGATTAGTGCACAGTATCTCACCAAAGTGGTGGTACCCACTGGTGGACAGAATGACCACTGTGTGTTCTCTGATGTGCTTGGGAGACACTGAAAGTTGAAAACTGGGATCTGGAACTTTTGAATCCTAATTAAACCAGGGAGGGAGAAGTAGCTATCACAGAGAGGGAGAGAAAAGGGTAAGATAAAGCTGAAAGTTCTGCCAGCCTAAGAGTTTTTTCACAGAAAGCAGTGTGGGCAAAAACATGAAATACTGGGGAGAACTGAGAAAGTTAACACCCTCTAAAATGCCAATGACCCAACAAAAAACCATAAAGAGACACAAAGGACAGAGAAAAAATGGCCCATTCAAATGAATGTAACTAAGAGGGTAAAAGACCATCTAAGGAAGACCAGATAATGAAAAACACTGAAAGAATATAATACAACAACATTAAACATAATTAAAACTTAAGAAAAACATAGACAAAGAGCTAAAAGAAATAACAAAAACAATGCAAGAACAAAAGGAGGATACAAAAAAAAATATTACAACAGAAAGCGACAAGAACTGAAATGAGAAACACAATACCAAAACCTGCCAACAAATTTAATAAGGCAGAAGAATCAACGGATTAGAGGATAAGCTAGTCAAAATCACAGAGGCTGAAGAGCAACAAAAATGAAGGCTCAAGAAAGCTAAATACCAAACCAAACCTGTCTCCGTCGAGTCGACTGCAACTCATATCGACTCTAAAGAACAGAGTAGAACTTCGAACTGCCCCATAGGGTTTCCAAGGAGCACCTGATGGATTTGAACCGCCAACCTTTTGGTCAGCAGTCGTAGCTCTTAACAGCTATGCCACCAGGGTTTAATGAAATCATGGAACAACAACAAGTGTCCTAATATACATTATCACAGGAACTCCCGAAGGAGATAAGAGAGACAGAAAGAATATTTCAAGAAATAATGACAGAAAATTTCCCCAATCTAATAAAGGACATAAATCTACAAATCCAAGAAGCTCCAAAGAGATCTACAGCAAGACAAATCATTGGTAACCCTAACCAAACCAAATCCAATGCTGTCATGTAGACACCAACTCACAGAGACCCTATAGGATAGAGTAAAATGGTCCTTCTGGGTTTCCAATGCTGTAAATCTTTATGGACGCAGACTGACACATCTTTCTCCCATGGAGTGACTGGTGGGTTTGAACAGCCACCAGGGCTCCTACATCATAGTTAAGTTCTCAAAAAATAAAGATAAAGAAAGAAACCTGAAAGCAGTGAGGGAGAAGCAAACAGCACATACAAATGATTCTCATTAAGATTAAGTGCCATCACAGAAAGAAAGGCAACAGTAAGCAAAAGCTGAAGGCACTGGCCACCAAAGACTTCCTTGCAGAAAGTAGTGCAGGTGGAAACACCAAATACTGGGGGAAGTGAGAAAGTTAACACCCTGGAAAATTCCAATGCCTCAACAAAAAAAAATCACAAAAAACAGAGAAATGATGGCCCATCCAAATGAACATGGGAACAGAGTGAAAGCACACCTAGGGATAACCAAATAATGGGAAAAAATGGAATAATATACTACAACAATGTTAAGTATAATCAAACAGTTAAGGGAAAACACAGAAAAAGCTCTGAAAGATATAAGGAAAAAAATGCAGGAACAAAATGAGCATCTAAAATAAGAGATACTGCAACTGAAAGGGACAATAAATGAAATGAGAAACACAATAAAAAGACTTACCAACAGATTTAATCAGGCAGAAGAAATAATCATCAAATTAGAGGATAAAATACTCAAAATTACAGAGGCTAAATAGCAACACGAACAGAGGCTCAAGAAGGCTGAGTACAGTTTAAGGAAATACGCACCACAGGAATTCCAGAAGGAAATGAGAGGGAAAAAGAGACAGGAAGAATATTTGAAGAAATAATGACAGAAAATTTCCCCATTCTAACGAAAGACACGAATCTACAAATCCAAGAACACAAAGAACCTCAAGCAGGATAAATTCAAAGAAATTTACATGCCAAGACACATCATAGTTAGTCTCTCAACAACTAAAAAAGAGAGAATCCTGAAGAGAAGCAGTCACATACAAAGGATCACCATTAAGATTAAGTGCCTATTTCTTCTCCACAACACTGGAGGCCAGAAAGCAATGGAATGAAATATTTAAAGTGCTAAAAGAAAAAAACTGACAACCAAGAATAGCATACCCAGGAAAACCATCCTTCCAGGGTGAAATTAAAACATTCCCAGACAAACAGAAGCTGAGAGAATTCATATCCACCAGGCCAACCGTACAAAAAATACTAATGGGAGCTCTGTAGATGGAAAGAAAAAGACACTAGAAAGTAGCTCAAAGACATACACAAGAAAAAAAATATATTCCTAATAAAGGGAATTGTATGGACAAGTTTCAGGACTAGTAATAAGGTATTCATGTTTCATAATTCCAACTGTTTTCTCCTTCACACTTTTTAATGACAAACATGTCATGTTACAGGACACATGAAATATAAATATGCAATGAGTAATAACAGTAACAAAATGGGTGATGGGGGCAGTAGAAATGGTGTAGGTATAGAATTTCTTCTATGTTACTGAAGTTAAGTTGGTACCAACTTACCCTAGGATGTTATAAGCAGTTAAAAGTAATATTCATGGTAACCACTACAAAAATATCTTAAAAACATACAAAAAAGGAAAGGAAAAGGAAACCAAAATGGTTGACTACAATAAACCAACAAACCACAAAAGCAAGCAGTAGTAAAGAATGAAGACAAAGAAGGCTTAAGACACATACACACAAAAATAAAACAAAAATGGTAGAATTAAGGCACTATCAGCGAATGTAAATGGATTAAATACTCCAAGCAAAAGGCAGAGAATACACACACACACAAAAAGAGAAGGGAACCAAAAAGGCTCGCTACAATAAACCAACAAAACACAAAAGCAAGCAGTAGTAAAAGACAAAAAAGAATTAAAGACACACAAAAAACAACAAAATGGCAGAAGTAAATCACGTCTTATCCATAAATATGCTGAATATAAATGGCTTAATGCACTAATCAAAAGACAGAGAGTGGCAAAATTGATTTAAAAAAAATGATCCAGCTACATGCTGTTTACAAGAGAATTAGAATATTATGAACTATATGGCAACAAACTGGATAATGTGGATGAAATGGGCAAATACTTAAAAAAACACAAACTACATAAAAAAACCCAAACTGACTCAAGAGGAAGTAGTCTCAACAGACCCATAAAAAGTGAAGAGAACAAATTAGTGATCAAAAACCTCCCAACAACAACAACAACAAAAGTCCTGGACCAGATGGCGTCACTGGGAATTCTACCAAACAATCAGACAAGAATTGATACCAATACTCTTTTCCAAAAGACAGACCAGGAAGGAATACTTCCTAACTCATTCTATGAAGCAAACAACCCTAATACCTAAACAGGAGAAAGAGGCCAACAGAAAAGAAAACTACAGACCAATATCTCTTCTGAATACAAATGCAAAAATCCTCAACAAAATACTAGCGAACAGACTCCAACAGCATATTTAAAAAGTTATATGCCATGACCAAGTGGGATTTATTCCAGGAATGCAGGGAAGGTTCAACATTAGAAAATCAAACAACATAATACATCACAAAAAACATACAAGTGGTTACTAGGGATGGGAAGGAGGGGGAAAAGAGAAGTTAATGGTGTTAGAAATATTGCATTGATTAAGGGTAGGGTTGCACAGCCAATTACTGTAATTAATGTCAATAAGTTGTACACCAGTAAGAAGACAAATTGGCCAAAGTTGGGTGATAGACATATTCACAATAATGGCAAAAAAAAAAAAAAAATAGATGCTGAGGCTTCCTATGTACACTCAAATTCCTAATGTGATTTGGTTTCTTTGTTGGGAGGTTTAGGCTCATGCCTTCATGAGACATCCCAGCTAATTAGCCTAATAACTTGTTTAGTGCTTGTGTTCCACCTCCAAGTTTGCTGCACAGTGCCTGGGGTCTTAAAAGCTTGCAAACAGTCAACCAAGGCACAACAATTGTTTCCTATCCGCCTAGAACAACAGAGGAAGAAGGAGTGTCAGGAAGAGAAGGAGGATATGGAATGTGTGGCTAATTGCCTCCATGAACAACTATCTCTTTTGCCATGATACCTGCATGGTGCCCTGCTACCATTACTGAACATTTTGATCAAAGGTTCTATAGAAGAATCCTGATCAAAAAGGGGGAAATATAGAACCGAATTTCAAATTCTCATGGAATACAGACTTCTTGGAGCCATGAAAGTTTGACGAACCCCTGAAACTACTGCCCTGAAATAATCTTTAAGCTTTAAGGCAAAAATATCCCTTGAAGTCTTCCTAAAACCAACAATAGTTTAGCTTAACTAGTAAAAAAAATGTCTGCCTTGAGCATCATGCTCTTTTAAGAACTATCTATATGGGATCAAATTGACAATAGCAACTTCAAAGATTACACAGGAACCTTAAAAACCTTAAAACCCCAAAAAAAACCCACTGCCATCAAGTCGATTCTGACTCATAGAGACCGTATAGGACAGAGTAGAACCGCCCGATAGAGTTTCCAAGGAGTGCCTGGCGGATTCAAACTGCCGACCACTTGGTTAGCAGCTGTAGCACTTAACCACTACACCACCAGGGTTTCCATAGGAAGCTTAGGTGGCAGTAAATTTATGTTAATGGGGGAAGAACAACTCAGAAAAAGTGGATGAGAATGGTTGCACATGAAGAATACAACCAATGTCACTAAACGGTACATGTAGAAACTGCTGAACTGGTGTATGATTTGTTGTGTATACTATCAACAACAAAATTAAAAATTTCAAAATTTCGAAAGTGGCAGAATAGATTAAAAGAAAACAAGATCCAACCATACGCTGTTTACATGAGACACACCTTAGACTCAAGAACGCTAATAAGTTTTAAGTGAAAGCACAGAAAAAATCTTCCATACAAATTATAACCAAAAAAAGAGATGAGGTGGCAATTTTAATATCAAAGTAGATGTCTTAGTCATCTAGTGCTGCTATAACAGAAATACCACAAGTGGATGGCTCTAACAAACAGAAATTATTTCTTCACAGTAAAGTAGGCGAAAAGTCCAAATTCAGGGCATCAGCTCCAGGGGAAGGCTTTCTCTCTCTGTCCGCCTTCTCATCAATCTTCCCCCTAGACTAGGAGCTTCTTCGCACAGGGACCCTGGGTCCAAAGGACATGCTCTACTCCCGGCACTGCTTTCTTGGTGGTATGAGGTCCCCCCTCTTGCTCGCTTCCCTTTCCTTTTTATCTCTTGAGAGATAAAAGGTGGTGCATGCCGCACCCCAGGAAAACTCCATTTACATTGGATCAGGGATGTGACCTAGGTAACGTAGTTACAATCCCACCCTACTCCTCTTTAACATAAAATTACAATCACAAAATGAAGTACAACCACACAATACTGGAAATCATGGCCTAACCAAGTGGACACATATTTTTGGGGAAATGCAATTCAATCCATGACAGTAGACGTTAAGACAAAATCTGCGAGAAGAGAAGGATGGACATTATATAATGACTAAGTGGTCCATTAATCAAGAAAATTTAACAATCATAAAAATATATGCACCCACCTAACAATCATAAAAATATATGCACCCACCCAACGTCGGAGCACCTAAATATATAAAGCAAACACTGACATTATTGAAGGAAGAAAAAGATAGCACTACACTAATAGTTGGAGACTTTAACACATCACTTTCAGTATTAGAACATCTAGAAAGAAGATCTACAAAGAACAGAGGGCCTGAATGACACTATAAACTAACTAGATTTAACAGATATATAGAACAGTCCACCCAACGACAGCACAATATACATTCTACTGCAGTGCACATGCATCATTCTCCAGGACAGACGACATGTTAGGTCACAAAGGAAGTTTTGATAAATTTTAAAAGCCTGAAATCATACAAAGCATTTTCTCTGATCACAACAAAGTGAAGCTAGAAATTAATGACTGAAAAATACACAAACATATGGAAATTCAACAACACACTATTAAACTACCAATGGGTCAAGGAAGAAATCCAAAAAGAAGTCAAATGAAAATGAAAGCACAGCATACCAAAACTTATGGGATGCATCAAAGGCAGTACTCAGAGGGGAACTTATATCAATAAATGCTCACATGAAAAAAGAAAAGATCTCTGAACAACAGCCCTGGTGGGGCAGTGGTTAAGGGCCACAGCTACTAACCAAAAGATCAGCAGTTCAAATCCACTAGCTGCTCCTTGAAAATTCTATGCAGCAGTTCTACTATGTCCTATTAGGTCACTATGAGTCGTAATCGACTTGGTGGCAAAATGTCTGGTTTTGGGTTAAACGACAATCTAACTCAACAAATCCAGGAACTACAAGAAGAGCAAACTAAGCCTAAACCAACCAGAAAAAAAGAAATAACAAATATCAGAGAATAAATAAATAAAATTGAAAACAGAAAAACAATAGACAGAAACAATAAAACCAGAAACTGGTTCGCTGAAACGACAAATAAAATTGACAAACCTTTTGCTACACAAAGAAAAGTAGAAAAAAGATGTGCATCACCAAACTAAAAAATCAAAGAGGGAACATTATAACTGACCCAATAGAAATAAAAAGCATTATCACAGAGTATGATGAACCACTGTACAGCAACAAAGTAGATAACAAAGTAGATAGTGTATATGAAATGGACAAACTCTTAGAAACACACAACCTACCCAAACTGACTCAAGGAGAGATACAAAGTTGCAAGAAATCCATAACAAATGAAGAGATCGAATCACTGATGGAAAACCTCCCAACAACAAAAAAGTCCTGGACCAAATGGATTCACTGGGAATTCTACCAAACATTTAGACAAGAATTGACACTAATCCTATTTAACTCATCCAAAAGATAGAGAAGGAAGTACTACTCCCTAATTCATTCTATAAAGTAAACATAACCCTGATACCAAAACCACACAAAGAGACCAAAAGAAAAGTAAACTACAGAGATGGGGCCAAGATGGCAGAGTAATCATACGCTTCATGTGGTCCCTCTTACAACAAACACCCGAAAAAACAAGTGAATTGATTATATATGACATAATGGGTGCCCTGAACACCAAAGGCAAAGTTAAGGAATCGGACAGAGGGGCAGGGGAAGGGAAAAACAGTTCAAAAGCAACAAGAAGTTGCCAGACCTGACCTGGCGGGAACCAGGACCCTGCAGGTTGATTCCGCTGGCGCGAGCATAGTAAATCAATCAGTTGCGTTTGGGACACATATTCCACATCAGGAGAGACCGTGCAGCAGGGAATCTACTCAGGCCTCCAGAATCAGTGAAAGCACTCAATGAGCAAAAGATAAGTACCTGCGTTTAACCTACTGCATGGATCAAGAAACACCCCTTTGGGAAAAACCTCGCTCCACTTGCCTGCTCCATTCCTGCTCTACAATAGGTTCCAACTGGCTGCATTCCCTGGGATGGAAGTAAGACCTGACACTTGCCCCAAGCCATTCTCTCGGGCTTGAAGAGGGAATAAATTAACAAACAGGGAAAAAATAATCTGCCAGCTATCCTAAGCCAGGAACTCAGGTCAGAAAGAGCTCTTTTGCCTAGGAACAGGCTTAAAGGGTCCACAGACTTTGAATGTCTTTCACCCCTGCATAGACCTCTGTGGGCCCACTTCAATAGCAGTAGGCCCTCATTAGCCCAGTACAATAGGGTATATACCTGTAGTATAAATTCAACTGTTTCAACTGTTTCAGCTATATGGCAGAGAGACAGGTTCATGACATTCAACACCACTCTGCCTATTAAGCAGGCTCCTCACCTACCCACATGAGGGGCCTGAGGACTGGTGGCTCCACCCATGACACCTAGCCACTAATGACATGGGTCCAAGAAAAAGTGGTGCCTCCCAGTCCTAACAGCAAACAGCACTGGGTACCCATGGACCAGTTGCAAAAAACAACCCACTTATGTGATCTAGGGAAGACGAACACACTTTCCTCACAGACACCCAGGGCAGTGTCAGCCCCCTTCTTTGCTCTGTGCATGACCCCCTTTTACACCTGAGCTGAATCCATACAAGAAAAGTGAATAAACTCGTGGGCTCACATACCTACTAACACCTCTAACCACCTAGTGACAGGATATTAGAGCTTCAAAGGTGCCAATAATCAAACTAGCTCACTTGAACAGCCTATTTGGGTATATGAAAACAAGAAGCTAAGACACAGTAAGAAAACATAAAATAGATAAGTACACTAATTTATTGATAGCTCAGAGGTAACAGTCTGTATCAAATTAAATGTAGAGGCAGACCATGATGCCTTCAGCAAGCTCCCAAAACACAGAATCAAGAAATCTTCCAGATGAAGATAACTTCTGAAATTACCAGAAGGAGAAAATGAAAGATTAATATACAGAACTATTCAAGAGATCAGGTAGGAGAAGATTAGGCAAAATGCAGAACAAGCCAAGCAGCACGTATAAAAAGCAACAGAGGAACTTAAGAAGATCAGAGAAGACCACAACGACAAATTAAATAGGCTGCAAGAATTCACAGACAGCAAACAGAAATCCAGAAGATGAAAAATAAAAATTCAGAATTAGACAACTCAATGGAAAGTCAGAGAAGAGGAATTGAGGAAGTGGAACTAAAAATTAGTGAAACTGAAGATAAAGCACATGACAACAACATATTTGAGGAAAAATCAGATAAAAGAATTTAAAAAAATGAAGAAACCCTAAGAATTATGTGGGGATCTATCAAGACGAATAACCTACAAGTAATTGGAGTACCAGAACAGGGGGGATAACAGAAAACACACAGAGAAGTGCCAAAGATTTGTTGGCAAAAACTTCCCTGATATCATGAAAGATGAAAAGATATCTATCCAAGAAGCTCATCAAACCCCACACAACGTAGATCCCAAAAGAAAGTCACCAAGATATATTATACCCAAATGTGCCAAAACGAAATATAAAATTTTAAGTGTGGCCAGAGATAAACAAAAAGTGACCTACAAAAGACAGTCAATAAGAATAATAAGATTGGACTACTCAGCAGAAGCCATGCAGGCCAGGAGGCAAAAGGGACAACATATATAAAGTCTTGAAGGGAAAAAAATTATCAGCCAAGAATTATATATCCAGTGAACATGTCTCTCAAATACGATGGCGAAATAAGGACATTTCCAGATCAAGAGAAGTTTGGGGAAGTTGCGAAAACCAAACCAAAATTACAAGAAATACCAAAGGGAGTCCCCTGCTTAGAAAATCGATAACATCAGATAACAACCCAAGGCTAGATCACAGGACAGAGGAACCAGATATAAATCCAGATAGGAAAATAACGAAAATAAATCAAATCTACAATGCTCAAATCAGGGAAACAGAGACATCATCATGGAAAAGATGATATTACAACAAAAAACAGGGAATAAAAAAATGTAGTCATAGATTTTTCATAGGGAGAGGAACTCAAGGCAATATAAAAGAAATAAAAGATTGGTTTAAATTTAGAAAAATAGGGTAAATATTAAGGTAACCACAAAGGAAACTAACAATCTACACATCAAAATAAAAAACAAGAAAGACTCAGCAAAGACAAAATCAACAATGAAAACGAGGAAAAGAAAATATATGCGAAAAATGACTCAGCGAAGAAAATTAAGTGGAACAAAGAACCTGTCAACAACACACACACAAAAATACAAGATATAAAAATGACAACACATACCTATCAATAATTACACTGAATGTAAATGGACTACATGCACCAATAAACAGAGACTGATAGAATGGATTAAAAAAAATACATGCTGACTACACGAGACATACCTTAAAGACACAAACTAAAATTCAACGGATGGGGAAAAATATATCAAAAAATAAAAAAAGAACAGGAGTGCAATATTAATTTCTGACAAAATAGAATTTAAAGCAAAATCCACCACAAAGGATAAGGAAGGACACTATATAATGATTAAAGGATCAATAAACCAGGAGCACATAACCATAATAAATATTTATGCACCCAACAACTAGGTTCCAAAATTCATAAAACAAACTCCAAAAGCACTGAAACAGAGAAAGAGAGCTCCACGGTAACAGCAGAAGTCTTCAACACACCACTGTCGATGACAGACAGAACATCCAGAAAAAAGCTCAATAAAGACACAGACAGGCTAAATGCCATAATCAACCAACGTGACGTCACAGACACATAAAGAACACTCCACCCAACAGCAGCCAAATATACTTTCTCTTCCAAAGCACATGCAACATTCTACAGAACAGACCATACACTAGGCCATAAAACAAACCTTAACAGAATCCAAAACATCGAAATATTACAAAGCATCTTTTCTGACCATAAAGCTATAGAACTAGAAATCAATAACAGAAAAAGTAGGGAAAAGAAATCAAACACTTGGAAACTGAACAACACCTTGCTCAAAAACTACTGAGTTAGAGAAGAAATTAAAGACAGGATACAGAAATTCATAGAATCGAGTGAGAATGAAAACACACCTATCAGAACCATTGGGACACAGAAAAAGCAGTGCTCAGAAGTCACTTTATAGCAATAAAGACACACATCCCAAAAGAAGAAGGGGCCAAAATCAAACAATTAACCCAAAAACTCGAACAAATAGAAAGAGACCTTCAAAAGAAGCCCTCGGACACCAGAAGAAAGCAAATAATAAAAATCAGAGCAGATTTAAATGAAATAAAGAAAAAACCATTGAAAGCATTAACAAGACCAAAAGATGGTTCTTTGAAAACATCAACAAAATCAATAAACCACTGGCCAAACTGACAAAAGAAAAGCAGGAGAGGTAGTGAATAACCCGAATAAGAAATGACATGGGTGATATCACCACAGAACCAACTGAAATTAAAAGAATAGTAACAAAATACTATGAAAAACTGTACTCTAACAAATTTGAAAACATAGACGAAACGGATGAATTTCTAGAAACACAGTGCCTACCTAAATTAACACAAACAGAGGTGGAACAACTAAATAAACCTATAAGAGAAAAAGAAATTGAAAAGGTAATTTAAAAACTCCAATCAAAAAAGCCCTGGCCCTGACGGCTTCACTAGAGAATTCTCCCAAACTTTAAGAGTTAACACCACTACTACTAAAGGTATTTCAGAGCATAGAAAAGGATGGAATACTCCCAAGCTCGTTCTATTCAAGCCAGCATAACCCTGATTCCAAAACCAGGTAAAGACACCACACAAAAAAGAAAATTACAGACCAATATCATTCATGAATTTAGACACAAAAATCCAAAACAAAATTTTATCCAACAGAATTCAACAATATATCAAAAAATAATTCACCATGACTACATGGGATTCATACCACGTATGCAGGGATGGTTCAAAATTAGAAAAAGATTACATCCATAACATAAATAAAACAAAAGACAAGAACCACATGATCTTACCAATTGATGAAGAAAACAAATGGTGCTAGCATAACTGGATATCCATCCTTAAAAACATGAAACAAGACTCATACCTCACACCATGCACAAAAACAACAAATGACAAAGTCCAATACCGATTCATGATAAGAACTCTCAGCAAAACAGGAATAGATGGGAAATTCCTCAATATAAGAAGGGGAATTCATACTAAGCAACAGCCAACATCATCTGAAAGCATTCCCCTTGAAAACGGGAAAAAGATAAGGATGCCCTTTATGACCACTCTTATTCAACACTGTGCTGGAGGTCCTAGCCAGAGCAATCAGGCAAGATAAAGAAATAAAAGGCATCCAAATTGGTAAGGAAAAAGTGAAAGTATCTCTATTTGCAGATGATATGATCTTATATACAGAAAACCCTGAAGAATCCTCAATAAAACTACTGAAACTAACAGAAGAGTTCAGCAAAGTATGAGGATACCAGATAAACATACAAAAATCAGTTGGATTCATCTACACCAACAAAGAGAATACTGAAGAGGAAATCATCAAATCAATATTATTTACAATAGCCCCCAAGAAGATAAAATATTTAGGAATAAATCTAACCAGAGATGTAAAAAACCTATACAAAGACACTACTGCAAGAAAACAAAAAAGACCTACATAAGTGGGAAAACATGCCTTGCTCATGGATAGGAGGATGCAACATTGTAAAAATGTCTATTCTACCCAAATCGACCTACAGATACAATGCAAACCCAAACCAAATTTCAATGACATTTTTTAATGACATGGAGAAACAAATCACCAACTTCCTATGGAAAGGGAACTGACCCCAGATAAGTAAAGCATTACTGAAAAAGACGAACAAAGTGGTAGGCCTCACACTACCTGATTTTAGAACCAATTATACCACCACGGTAGTCAAAACAGCCTAGTACTGGTACAACAGATACATAGACCAAAGGAACAGAATTCAGAATCTAGAAATAAATTCATTCACTTATGAGGAGCTGATACTTGACAAAGGCTCAAAGTCCATTAAATGGGGAAAAGATAGGCTCTTTAACAAACGGTGCTGGCATAACTGGATATCCATCTGTAAAAACATGAAGCAAGACTCATACCTCACACCATGCACAAAAACTAACTCAAAATGGATCAAATACCTAGATATATAAATCTCAAACGATAAAGATCATGGAAGAAGAAACAAAGACAATGCTAGGAGCCCTAATACATGGCAGAAACATAAACAAAACAGTGTTAAAAATGCACAAATACCAGAAGAGAAATGAGATAACTGGGAACTCCTAAAAATCAAAGACTTATACTCATCCAAAGACTTTACCGAAAGAGGAAAAAGACAACCTACAGACTGGGAAAAAAATTTTGGCTATGACAAATTCGATCAGCGTCTAATCTCTAAAATCTACAAGATTATGCAAAACCTCAACAACAAAAAGACAAATAATCCATTTTTTAAAAAAAGGGCAAGGGATATGAACAGGCACTTCACCAAAGAAGATATTCAGGCAGCTAACAGATACATGAGCAAATGCTCACAATTAGCCATTAGAGAAATGCCAATCAAAACTACAATGAGATACCATCTCACACCAACAAGGCTACCACTAATCAAAAAACCACAAAATAGTAAATGTTGGAGAGGTTGTGGAGAGTCTGGAACATTTATACACTGCTGGTGGGAATGTAATATGGTACAACCACTGTGGAAAATTATTTGGTGCTTCCTTAAAAAGCCAGAAATAGAACTACCATACGATCCAGTAATCCCACTCCTTGGAATATATCCTAGAGAAATAACAGCTGTCACACGAATAGATGTGAGCACACCCATGTTCACTGCAGCACTGTTTACAATAGCAAAAGGATGGAAACAACCTAGGTGCCTATGAACGGATGAATGGATAAAAAATTTGTGATATATTCACACAATGGAATACCACGCACCAATAAAGAACAATGATTAATCTGTGAAACATCTCATAATATGGATGACTCTGGAAGACATTATGCTGAGTGAAACCATTCAGTCGCCAAATGACAAATATTGTATGAGACCACTATTATCAGAACTCAAGAAAAGGTTTAAACACAGAAGAAAACATTCTTTGACGGTTATGAGGGTGGGGAGGGAGGAAAGAAGGGTATTCACTAACTAGGTAATAGATAAGAATTATTTTCAGTGAAGGGAAGGACAACACACAATACAGGGGAAGTCAGCACAACTGGACTAAACCAAAAGCCATGAAGTTACCTGAATACAACCAAACACTTTGAGGGACAGCATAGGAGGGGTAGCGGTCTGGAGAACATGGTTTCAGGGGACATCTAGGTCAATTGGCAAAACAAAGTTCATTAGGAAACCGTTTTACATTTCACTTTGGTGAGTTGCATCTGGGGTCTTAAAAGTTAGCAAGTGGCCATGTAAGATGCATCATTTGGTCCCAACCCACCTGAAGCAAAGGAGAATGAAGAATACTAAAGATACAAGGAAAATATGAGCCCAAGAGACAGAAAGGGTCACATAAACCAGAGACTCTATCAGCTTGAGACCGGAAGAACTACAAGGTGCTTGGTTACCACCAATGACTGACTGCACTGACAGGGAACACAACTGAAAGTCCCTGATGTCACAGGAGAAAAGTGGGGTGCAGAACTCAAATTCAAATTCTAGTAAAAAAGACCAGACTTAATTATCTGACTGAGACTGGAGGGACCCCAGAGGGCATGGCCTCCAGACTCTCTGTTAGCCCAAAACTAAAACCATTCCCAAAGCCAACTCTTCAAAGATTAGAGTGGAGTATAAGACATAAAGTGATACTGGTGAGGAGTGTGCTTCTTAGCTCAAGTAGGCGCATAAGACTAACTGGGCAACCCCTGTCTGGAGAGGAGATGAGAAGGCAGAGGGGGACAGAAGCTGGTTGAATGGACATGGGAAATACAGGGTGGAGAGGAGGAATGTGCTGTCACATTATATGGAGAGCAACTTGGGTCACATAATCATGTGTGTATAAGCTTTTGTATGAGAAACTGATGTGAACTGTAAACTTTCACTTAAAGAACAAAAAAAAAAGTAGAAGGAGAAAACTACAAGCCAATATCTCTTCTGAATGTAGCAAAAACCCTCAACAAAATACTAACAGAATCCAACAGCATATTAAAATATTCATACACCATGACCTAGAGGGATTTATTCCAGGAATGCAGGAATGGTTTAGCACTAGAATATCAATCAACATAATATAGCATATCAATGTAACAAAGGAAAGGAACCACACGATGATCTCTATGGATACAGAAAAAACATTTGATAAAATACAACACTAGTTCTTGATGAAAACTCTGTAGAAAATTGGAATACAAGGCAAATTCCTCAATATAATTCAGGACATGTATGAAAAGCCAACATTCAACATTTTGCTTAATGGAGACTGAGAGGTATCCCCTTCAAATCGAGAACAAGACAACACATTGATTAAGGGTAGGGTTGCACAGCAAATTATTTTAGTTTCTGTCAATGAGTTGTACACCTATAAAAGGTTAAATTGGCAAAAATCGTGTGATAAGCATATTTACAAAAAAAGAGTAGCTGCTGAGGCTGCTTATGTACAACCAAACGCCTCATTAAATCTTGGTTCCTTGTTTTGGAGGTTTAGGGTCATGGCTTCCCACGGGTGGGCTTCTGGGACCCCTGGGGGCTTTTCTTTTTTTCTTTTCCAAAATTTTTATCTAGTTTTTTTCTTTCTTTTTCCTGTCTCCCTTTTTACTTTTCTCCATTTCTCAGTTTCTCATCTATCCACTCCAACAGCAAGCTCCCTTAGCACTCTTTTTTTTTCTTCTTTAATTGTTTGTTTGTTTTTGGCTCCTGTTTTTCTCCTCTCTCTCCTCCTTCCTATCACCCAATTAGCTCCACAATTCACAACCTCCCCCCTCTTTCCAACCTACCTGTACTGTGCACTGAACATCATACCTTCAAGCAGCACAGGCATGGCCTACTGGAACCTGCCCTGCACTGATTCCAGGCCTGCCCTGTCAGCCCTAGTACATGTCACAAACAACCCATCCCAGCCCCTCCCCTTAAGCTGGACCTGCCCTGCTGGGCCATAGCTGAATGACTGGCCCTGCCCATTGGACAAGGAGATGAAAAGTATCCTGACTACAGACAAGCAAACAACAAAGAATGCACAGTCCACCTGCTCAGACATAACCAATTAAAACAAAAAATAGGACGAAACAAATCTACAATCAAAAAATGAAGAAAATAACTACTGAATGTCCCAAAGACAGCAGACAATATCAAAACATATATAAAAAAAAGGGGGGGGGCGACAGAATAGCTCCAGTGGGAGTCCAAAATAAAAAACCAGATGACTTTCCAGTAGAAGGCACTAGAACTACCTGACAGGGAATTCAAATCTCTAATATTTAGAGGAATCCAAGAGTTGAAGCAAAAAGCAGACAAAAATGAAGAAAAATTGATAAACTTTTGGAAAAGGCAGACAAATTCATAGAAAATACAGACAAAAAAATGGAACAATTCAGGGAAGTAATACAGGAACAAAATGCCAACTAGAAATCATACAAAAACAACAATTAGAAATCCAAAAGATAAACAACAGGATTTCAGAAACGGACAGTGTCATACATAGAAGGGCTCAGTAGTAGGTCTGAAATGATGGAAGACAGAATCAGCGAATTAAAGACAAACACTTCGATACAACTCTGTTTAAGGAAAAATCAGAAAAAAGAGCAAAGAAAAATGAATAAACCCTGAGAATTATTTGGGATACAATCAAAAGCAAAAACGTGAGAGTGATTGGAGTTTCAGAACAGGGAGAGAAAACGGAAAACACAGAGAAAGATCATTGCAGAATTGCTGACAGAAAACTTCACTGAAATCATGAATGATAAAAAGATGGCCATTTGAGAAGCTCAACGAACCCCATATAGGATAGACCCCAAAAGAAAAACACCAAGGCATATCATAATCACACTCATTAAAACCAAAGACAAAGAAAAGATCCTGCAAGCAGCTCAAGAAAAACAAAAAGTCATGTACAGAGCAGAAACAATAAGACTAAGCTCTGATTATTCAGCAGAAACCATGCAGACAAGAAGGGAATGGAATGAAATATATAAAAATTTGAAAGAAAAAAATTGCCAACAAAGAATAATATATCCTGCAAAACTTTCGTTCAAATATGATGATGAAATTAGGACGTTTCCAGATAAATGGACATTAAGGGAATATGTAAAAACCAAACTAAAGTTTCAAGAATTATTAAAGTGTGTCCACAGGTCTGAGAACAAACAACATCAGACCACAGCCTGAACCTAGGACACAAGATTGTACCAGCCAGATACCGACCTAGGAAATGAATTCTGAAGGACTATCCAAAACCAAAACAATTGCAACAGGGAACCAGAGAGCTTAGTCTGTAAATGACAACGTTAGAACAATAAAAGGGAGAATAAACGGAATAGGTATAGAACTTTCTACTAGAGAAGAATCCAAGGCAATACCAAGTAAAAATAGACTGGTTCAAGCCTAGGAAGATAACGGTAAATTTCAAGGTAACCACAAAGAAAGTTAACAAACCTACTCATCAAAATAAAGAAGAAAAACATAAAGTCTCAATAGAAACAAAATCTAGAAAAACAAAAGAAATGAAAAAGAAATCCACAAAAAAAGGAACTCAGCACAGCAGAGTAAGAGGAACAAAGAAAACGTTAGCACCACAAAAAAAGCACTATAAAATGACAGCAATAAACTGAACAATAAAGAACAATAATGAATATGTGAAGCATCTCATAACATGGATGCATCTGGAGGACATTTAATAAATCAATCACAAAAGGGCAAATACTGCAGGAGACTACTACTGTAAAAACTCATGAAAAGGTTTACATACAAAAAGAAACTATCTTTGATGCTTACGGGGGGGGTGGGGATGGAAAAACACTCAATAGACAAAAGATAAGCGGTAACTTCGGTAAAGGGCAAGACATTACACAATACTGGGAAGCCAGGACAGCCTATACAAGGCAAGGCCATGGTAGCTCCATCCTGTACAAGACAAGGCCATGGTAGCTCCATAGACACATCCAAATTCCCTGAGGGACCAAATTGCTGGGCTGAGTGCTCAGGGGACCATGGTCTCAGGGAACATCTAGCTGAATTGGCATAACAAAGTGCATAAAAAAATGTTCTGCGTTCTACTTTGGTGAGTAGCTTCTGGGGTCTTAAAAACCTGTGAGTGGCCATCTAGGATAATCCACTGGCCTCACCCCTTCAAGAGCAAGGAAGAATGAAGAACGCTAAAGACACAAGGGAAAGATCAGTCCAAAGGACTAATGGACCACATCTACCACGGCCTCCACCAGACTGAGTCCAGTACAACCGGACGGTGCCCAGCTACCATGACTGACTGCTCTAACAGGGATCACAATAGAGGGTCCTGAACAGAGCTGGAGAAAAATGTAGAACAAAATTATAACTCAAAAAGAAAGATCAGATTTGCTGACCTGACAGAGACTGGAGACACCCTTAGAATATGGCCCCAGATACCCTTTCAGCTCAGTAATGAGACCACTCCTGAGGTTCACCTTTCAGCCAAAGATTGAACAGGCCCATGGAACAAATCGAGACTAGAGGGAAGCACCAGCCCTGGGGCAGGGACTAGAGGGCAGGAGGGAACAGGAAAGCTGGTAATAGGGGACCCGGGATTGAGAAGGAAGAGTGTTGACATGTCATGGGGTTGTTAACCAATGTTATACAACAATGTGTGTACCAACTGTTTGATGAGAAACTAGTTTGTTCTGTAAACCTTCATCTAAACCTCAATTTTAAAAAAATAGGAAAAAAAAAGAAAAATTTAACTGCAGAACCCCTTTCAAAAAGTGAAATCTAACTCAGAACCGTAATATTAAAAAAAAACAGGGGCATGTAGTGTTAAAAAAGTGTTGCTCTAGTATAATAAATCTAAACCGTTTAATCACCTGGTTTCCCAACCTACAGGATAAGAAGCTGCAAACAAAAAGGATGTGGAAAAGAGAGCTCCCCTCAGTCTTCAAAGACAAATAACTAAAAAAAAAAAAATGTTACTACAGACAAAGTGGGAAATTTTATAAGGAGATAAGGTTAACCCATCAGGACAACATAACAATTATAAACATATACACATCTAACAACAGAGTCCCCAGTATACATGAAATAAAACCTGACAGAATTGAAGGGAAAAGCAGACAATTCAGTAACAGTAGGAGATTTCAACACTCTACTCTCAATAATGGACGGAACGGCTAGACAAAAAAAAAACAGCAAGAATATGAAAAACGTGGACAATACTATAAAACGACTTAACCTAACTGACATCTATAGAACACTCCATCCAAAAACATCAAAATACACATTCTTTTCAAGCACACATAGAATATTCTTGAGGACAGATCATATGCTATATAATAAAACAAGTCTCAATAACTTTAAAGTAATTAAAATCAGACAAAGTATAATCTATCACGATATTGTTCTGTTGTTGATTTCTATATTAGAAATCAACAACAGAACACAGACAAACATAGATCAATAGGATAGAACTGAGAGTCCAGAAATAAACCCGAACATTTATGGGCAATTTATTTTCAACAGAGGCCAAGACAATTCAGTGGGGAAAAACAGTCTTTTCAAGAAAAGATGCTGGAACAACTGTATGTCCACATGCAAAAAGAATGAAGCTGGAAGCCATACCTCACACCACTTACAAAAATTAACTCAAAGTGGATCAAAGATCTAAATGTAAGAACTAAAATTATTCTTGGAAGAAACTCTTAAAAGAAAATATAAAAGTAACTTAGTGCTCCTGGTTAGGAAATGATTTCCCAGGTACAACTTCAAAAGTAAAAGTGATAAAAAAGAAAAGTGAGAAGTTGGACTTCATCGAAATTAAAAAGTTTTGTACTTCAAAGGATACCATCAAGAAAGCAAAAAGACAGCCCACAGACTGAGAAAAAATATTTGCATATCACATATCTGATAAATATCATTAATATCACACATAAGCAAAATTTTGCTGAAGATCACTCAAAAGCAGCTGCAGCAGTATACCCACAGGGAACTGCCAGAAATTCTGGTCATATTCAGAAGAGAACATGGGACCAGGGATATCATTGCTGATGTCAGATGGATCCTGGCTGAAAGCAGAGAATACCAGAAGGATGTTTACCTGTGTTTTATTGACTATGCAAAGGCATCTGACTGTGTAGATCATAACAAACAGTACAAAGAATGGGAATTCCAGAACACTTAATTGTGCTCATGAGGAACCTTTACATAGATCAAGAGGCAGTTGTTCAGACAGAACAAGGGGATACTGATTGGCTTAAAGTCAGGAAAGGTGTGCGTCAGGGTTGTATTTTTTCACCATACCTATTTCATCTGTATGCTGAACAAATAATACGAGAAGCTGGACTACATGAAGAAGAATGGGGCATCAGGATTGGAGGAAGACTCATTAACAACCTGTATTATGCAGATGACACAACCTTGCTTGCTGAAAGTGAAGAGGACCTGAAGCACTTACTAATGAAGATCAAAGACCACAGCCTTCAGTATGGATTACACCTCAACATAAAGAAAATAAAAATCCTCACAACTGGACCAATGAGTAACATCATGATAGAGAAAAGATTGAAGTTGTCGAGGATTTCATTTTACTTGGATCCATAATCAGCAGCCATGGAAGCAGCAGTCAAGAAATCAAAAGATGCATTGCATTGGGCAAATCTGCTGCAAAGGACCTCTTCAAAGTGGTGAAGAGCAAAGATGTCACCTTGAAGACTAAGGTGCGCCTGACCCAGGCCATGGTATTTTCAATCACATCATATTCATGTGAAAACTGGACAATGAATAAAGAAGACCAAAGAAGAGTTGATGCCTTTGAATTGTGGTGTTGGCGAAGAATATTGAATATACCATGGATGGCCAAAAGAACGAACAAATCTGTCTTGGAAGA
The DNA here is from genome assembly GCF_024166365.1 of Elephas maximus indicus. NCBI lineage: Eukaryota > Metazoa > Chordata > Mammalia > Proboscidea > Elephantidae > Elephas > Elephas maximus. The sequence goes on along the minus strand of NC_064846.1, from coordinate 113,729,377 downwards.
AGCGCAGCCAGAATGCTCCTTAGAGGATGGCGAGACTGCGTCTTACATACTTTGGACATGTTGTCAGGAGGGATGAGTCCCTGGAGAAGGACATCATGCTTGGCAGAGTACAGGGTCAGCAGAAAAGAGGAAGACCCTCAACAAGGTGGAATGACACAGTGGCTGCAACAAGGAGCTCAAGCATAACAAGGATTGTAAGGATGGCGCAGGACCAGGCAGTGTTTCCTTCCGTTGTGCATAGGGTCACTATGAGTCGGAACCAACTCGACGGCACCTAACAACAACAACAACTTTGTCAGAGTTGAACTTCCACTGGAGAGGAGGCAGAAAGAAAGGAAATGATGTTATAGCTGATGCTGTTCTTGTTCTATCAATACCATAATTTCATTTTCCAATGCACAGGGCATAAACACAGAATTCAACAGAGAAAAATATATTGGATCTGGATCAGCTGAACAGCTTAACTTTTCACAGCTCCAAGGTTGCCAACCCATGGTCATAAGGGGTTAAGGCCTAAGTTCAAAGCAAAATGAAATCCACCTTTCTGAGCCAGTCAATGTGTTTCAGGATAATGTCCAAGGATCAGAGAGGAATTTCCAGTGAAGCTAATGACACTTAAGCTCACTTTGCACAGACCTTGAGAGGGGTCCTAGGTGTATGTTCTTGGGGGATGTATTTTTATAAAATTTGTAAGAGATATTTTAACCATAATGCGTAGGGACTGCTGTCTCCTTCTACTCTGACTTGCCTTCTTCCATCACACTTCTCATGTTGGGAGATGCCAGAGTGGCCACAGGTTATTTTGAGTATTTGATAAGGGGAAGATGAGTTGAGGATACCTTGGCTTGGGTTTAGTGTGATGTTTTTATTTATGTAGTCTGCAGTGACTTCTGTGTACACTTAAGTTATGTTCACCATGGAGTAGCAATGACTTCCAAGAATGGTCCTATCACTCACAGTGCCAATTCTCCCAGTGTTGGGACATTAAGGTACAAGACCTGACGTTGTATTATGCTATGAATTTGTCCTACAGTGCCCAGCACCAAAAATTTGTGGATTGTAAGAGAGAAAAAAATTGAAATATGTGGAGTCAGAAGTTATTCTGGCTTATTTCTCTGGATTTTGTGATTATTTGTAGTATTTGTAATGAGGCCTTGGTGGTATAATGGTTAAAGCACCTGACTGCTAACCGAAAGGCCAGTGGTTCGAACCCACCAACCAGTCCATTTCCTTAAAGATTTACAGCCTTGGAAATCCTATGGGGCAGTTCTACTCTGTCCTATAGGGTCCTTATGAATCAGAATCAACTCAGTGGCAGTAGGTTTGGTGGGTAGTATTTGTCAGTCTTTTAAAATTTATTACTTGTTGTGATTTCTTTTCTCATTCTAAATAAATATTCATTTTCATGTCTTTAAAAAAAACTAGGCCAAGGTTGTACAGTAGTACTAGCAGCTTACCCCTTGTGTCCTAGGACCCAGCAGCCGGCCCTCTCACAGGAAGGGGTGGTTTGAAGCCAACTGTCCAGGAAAGCTCTCCATTGGTGGGCTCAATACAGAAACAAATACGAAAGCCCTTAAGGCAGTTTTTGGCAAATATGGACGAAATGTGGAAGTACTCTTGATAAAAGACCGTGAAACCAACAAATCGAGAGGATTGCCTTTTGTCACCTTCGAAAGCCCGGCAGATGCCAAAGATACAGCCAAAGATAGGAATGGAAAATCCTTAAACGGAAAAGCCATTAAAGTTGAACAAACCATTAACGTATCATTTGAAAGTGGTAGACGTGGACCTCCTCCAACCTCCAAGAAGCAGAGGTCCTTCAAGAGGTCTTAGAGGAGGAAGTATAGGAACCAGGGAACCTCCTTCATATGGGGGGGTGGATAACAGATAATGGTACATATTCCATGAATTTTAACATGAGTTCTTTCAAGAGACCTCTTCCAATAAAAAGAGTACCACCACCACGAAATAGAGGTTCTCCTCCTAAAAGATCTGCCCCTTTGGGACCAGTTCACGGCAGCAGTGGAATAGGAGGAAGAGCTCCTGTATCACATGTAAGGGATAGTTATGGAGGCCCACCACAAAGGGTACCCCTGCCCTCTCGTAGACATGTTTGTCCCCAAGAATGATGGATATTCTACTAATAACAGCAATTCAAGCAGAGATTACCCAATTTTTCATGATATAGGAGATTATGCACCACCACCAAGAGATTACACGTATTGTGATTATGATCATTTCAGCTCATGTGATGACCATCCATCCAGAAGTTACAGTGATAGAGATGGCTCTGGTCGTGATCATGACTATTCAGATCATCCAAGTGGAGGTTCCAGCAGAGATTCCTATGAAAGTTATGGTAATTCACATAGTGCTCCACCTACACGAGGGCCCTTGCCTTCGCATAACAGACACAGTGGAAGTTGAGACAGTTACTCAAACAGCCGAAGTGACCTCTACTCAAGTGGTCATGATTGGGTTGGCAGACAAGAAACAGAACTTCCCCCTTCTATAGAAAGGGGGTACCCTCCTCCACATGATTCCTACAGTAGTTCAAGCCATGGAGCACAAGAGTGGTGGCCACAGAGGAAGCCAATCTGACAGAGGGGGAGGCAGAAGCAGATACTAAAAACAAATAAAACTTTGGACCAAAATTCCTGTTCAAAGAAACAAAACAAACAAACAAAAAGTGGAAACTATTCTGTCACAACTACCCAAGGACTACTAAAAGGAAAAACTACGTTACTTTTTAAAAAATTTCCTGTTAAGGTCCCTTCCATAATTTTCATGTTCTTGTGAGGAAAAAAAGTAAAACACATTAAATTTTACTTGATTTTATGACATTGCTTTCAACAAGAAAATGTTAAATGTGTAAGACTTGACTTGTGTACTAGTGTGGTAATTCTCTTGAAACACCCATTGCCAGCAAGTTGATCCTCGACTCAGAGGTGACCCCACAGGACAGAATAGAACTGCCCCGCAGGGTTTCCAAGGCTCTAAATCTTTACAGAAGCAGATTGCCACATCTTTTTCCTGCAGAGTGGAGCAGCTGGTGGGTTCAAACCACTGACCTTTCAGTTAGCAATCCTGAAAACTTAACCACTGCACCACCAGGGCTCCTTTGTAATTCTCTAAGTGTCCCTAAAGGCCACTTCCTATGTGATTCTTCCCAGTAAATGAGGCAAACAATACTGATCTTCCACAAATATCTAGCCATCTAAAATGGAGAGATGAATCATTCTGCCTACACAAACATGCTAGATATTAGAAGGGTGGTTGGGTTTACTACTCTTAGGATTTCAGAGTGTCTTCAAACTGAAATCTCAGTGCTCTCTGTGGGGAAAACCTGAGATCAGATGCTTTTGTAAGCAAAGTGCTATTCACCCTGTAAACTCAAAAAAGCAAATGGATAATGCTGGCCATATCTTGCCCTTCAGACATTTCCTTGGGAATCTGCAAGAATCTCCCCTTTCCTCCTGCCCCCCAATAAGACCATTTAAGTATGTGTTACACAACTACAGAATAAATAAAAAGCTTGGCAAAAAAAAAGAGGCCAACAACTTCACTAAGCATAGCATATCAGAGGCCTTTTCACCATGGATCCAGTAGCTTCCTGACAATAAAACAAAGTTTAAGAATATAGGCTCTGGAGTGGGAGAAAGCTGGAAGCAAATCCTGATTCTGGCTCTAACTCCTCCGGGGAAATTTTGAGCAAGTTACTTAATCGCACTCATTCTCCATTTCATTTGTAAAATCTCACTGGACTGATATGAAGATACATACACACACAACTTATCACACTGCCTGGCATGATATAATCAATAAATGGTAGCTTTTGTTTTCTGCCTCTTAATAATCCCTAGGGGCAGCACTATGTTAAAGCATCATTCGACAATACTCAAAATGTTAAGTGGTTTTCAGAAGATTCTATTTACAAAGGCAGAAAAGTTTATAATACATTTTTTAAAAGCTATCCGATTGGCTTCCTCCACGGCCACTACCTCTTGGTGCTCCCAGTAATAAACCATATTGGCATTGCTAAAAGGGTATACTTTAGTGACCAGGATAATATCTCTACTACACTCAACAATGCAG